>NW_010967456.1:21270-23737 GCF_000463585.1 Tarenaya hassleriana
CAGCCTCGTGGTCTAGATGCGGGGCAGGAAGGTCTGTCTGGCGTCTCCTCGGGGTACGCTGTGGTGTCACCCGAAAGTAGAGGCCCTCCGTAGTCAGCGGGGGAAGCTCAGTCATGGGTAGAATGGCTGTCCGTGGCGTGGCGTCCTCGTCCAGATACTTCCACGCGTATCGTGTGCGAGCGGGGTTCTCGATCGCTCTCTTTAAGAAGAGAGTCTCCAAGTCTAGCTCTGTAGTGCCGTCGATAGCGCCCCAGCTCATCCCCAAATTGATCCCCACTCTCCGGGCGATCATAGATACAATGCCACCTACCCACAGCGCGGATCTAGCGGAGCTCTTCTGTGCGCTCCACTGAAGGTGTAGGGCCACCTTAGACGCCACATCTAACTCAGACATTCCCCAATCATCGCCGTCAAATGCATCTCTAAGCGCTCGGCGTAGCAGACATACCTCTAGGGTCGTGACGTTCCCCTGATCTCCTCTAGCAAACAGACCTCCGGACATAAACATATGAAGGTATCGTACCGCCGGGTGTCTGATCCAAGTGGACTTCCCCTTTCCCCTCGATGTATCATGTGAGGCAATGGTCTGCCAGAACTGATGGTATGCCTCTGTGGGGACTTCTGGCCACATGCTCGTGGTTCCCCGTGGAACTCCTAGTATCTCTGCGAAGTCCGCCATGTTGAAGCAGTAGGTCTGGTTGGCCAGACGGAAAAGCATGTAGGCGTCTTCGATCGAGCCATCTGCTGGGAAGTGACACCGGTAGGAGGAGAGGAATTCCAACGTGAGGTGTTGGTACGTCTCCTCCCGTGTTAGGAACAGTCTGTCCCATCCCAACTGATGGAACAGATATCTCACTTGCTCCTCTATCCCGAGCTTCTGAATGTCGTTACTCACGAATTTCGTCGGTGAAAGCCCCTGTTCTGCCAACCTAACGTGGCGTCGTCTCTGTCCTGAGAGAACATACTGGATGTGTGGGGGCTGCGCTCGGGTGGTAGTGATCGGCGTTAACTCTGTGAGTTCTCCCAGTGCGCTATCGGGTATCTCAAATGGGTCTGTCTTGGGAGCAATGTCGCAGTATACTTCGAAATCCATTTGCTCAAAGATACAAACATCGAATGATTAATCATAGCACGGATGGTTCGAAAAGAGATCGTGAGAAGTCGATAAACAACGAAAAAAATCTGTCTCACGGTGTTTCGGTCCTATACGGTCCAATTTCAGGCCGTCTGGACCGAACGTGTGAATTTTTTCTGCGCGGACGGGGTCCCGGTCCGTCGGGTCTGCGTGACAGACCGTCGGGTCTGCAATTTCGGCCACGGGAACGGACGGACTGGACAGGTCAGGTGCAGAACGATCGTTCTGCACAGTCCGTCGTTTTGAAGCACCTGGAACGGACGTTCTGCCTAGCAGACCGTCCGTTCTAGGGTGCTTTGCATTCCTTCTTCTCCGCGAACCTGGAACGGGCGTTCCAGGCGGTAGTCCGTCCGTTCCGGGGTTTCCGCCATTGCTGAGCTTCGAAAACCTTCGGGTTTTCGCAACAATCACCCCTAGAATCCCTAAATCTTGTCTACTCTACACCAATTTTGCAAGAATTAAGGCATATACTCATCAATTCCCCAAAAATTGTTTCGATTTTACCTTAGGGATTGAGTATGGAGTGAGTGGGAGCAAGAGTGAGAGAGGAAGAGAGAGAGAGAGAAGGGGTTCGCCGCGGACTGGGAGGCTCGCCGGAGGTGGCGCGGTCGCAAACTGCTCGGAGAGTCGCCGGAGGGAGAGAGTTTGGGCTGGGTCTGGAGCGTGTGTGCGGAACGGAGAGTGGGCGGTCTGAACCCCACTTACCTTTTATTGTGAATTTTTGCCCTAGAACGGACGCTCCAAACAGAGGAACGCTCGTTCCACACAGACAGAACGGACGTTCCGGAGAACGTAGTACGTCCGTTTTGCGTTGTAGAACGGACGTTCCCTGTGACCACATGGACCGTCCGTTCTGCTTCTTGACAGGGCCTCCCGACTTTGCTTTTCGCTATCCTCGTTTTCCTGCATCACAGCCCGTCTGATCTAGTTCTAAGCAGTATCGGTCATACCAGGAAAACATCAAACCCCAATCGAGAGAATGCAAATGGATGATTCTAAATGAGATGCAAATGCTAAAAAGGATACTAAAAAGGATATCTACAAGCTCGGGGTGCCTCCCGAGAGCGCTTATTTATGGTCCTAAGCTTGACCGTGGGGTGCTCACTCGTCTTGAGGATCAGAGAAGCTCATCGAGCTCCTCTCTTTGTCGTGTTCCCCGGGGTTGTAAATCTTCAACCTCTGTGCGTTGGTCTTGAATGTGTCCCCTCCATAGCCATATAGCTCTATTGCTCCGTGAGGGTAGACGTGCTTAACCGTGAAAGGCCCCGACCAACGCGATCTCAACTTGCCTGGAAAAAGTTTGAGCCTTGAGTTAAAGAGAAGTACCTGATC
>NW_010967456.1:24592-26034 GCF_000463585.1 Tarenaya hassleriana
ATGAGACGTATTGATGAACGTCTTTGAACATTGACGGCCAATAAAACCCGGCTTGAAGAATCTTAGCCGAGGTCTTCGATGCTCCAAAATGACCAGCATAGTCCGAAGAGTGACAATGATGGATCACACTCCGGACTTCCTCCTCGGGCACACATCTCCTAAAGAGGCCATCCTTGCCTCTCTTGAAGAGGTAAGGTTCTTCCCAAAAATAATCCTTGATGTCGTTGAAGAACCTCTTCTTCCCGTTGTAATCCAGCTCGTGAGGAATGTACCCGCTAACAATGAAGTTCACGTAATCAGCATACCACGGGTCTCTCTCCTTCACCTGGACAGCCATCACACAATCATCTCGGAGACAATCATCGATAGGAACGTCTTCATGTCGCTCAATCCGAGATAAGTGGTCAGCCACTCCGTTCTCCGTACCCTTCCTATCTCTGATCTCCAAGTCAAACTCTTGCAGCAAGAGAATCCATCTGATCAACCTCGGCTTGGCGTCCTTCTTGGATAGGAGATATCTCAAGGCAGCATGGTCGGTGTACACAATCACCTTCGATCCGACCAAGTAAGACCGAAACTTCTCAAAGGCAAAGACAATGGCGAGTAACTCCTTCTCAGTGGTGGAGTAATTGACTTGTGCATCGTCCAAAGTCCGACTCGCATAATAAATAGCGTGCAGCTTTCTGTCTTTCCTTTGGCCCAAGACAGCCCCGACGGCGAAATCGCTCGCATCGCACATAAGCTCAAAGGGAGCTTCCCAATCCGGCGGCTGAATAATAGGCGGGGAAATCAACGCCTTCTTCAAAGTCTCAAAGGCAACCCCGCACTCATGGGTGAACTCAAAGGGTACATCCTTTGCAAGCAACTCGGTCAAAGGCCTCGAAATTTTCGAGAAGTCCTTGATGAACCTCCTGTAGAACCCGGCATGTCCCAGAAAACTCCGGATTCCCTTAACATTCCGTGGAGGTGGCAGCTTCTCTATCACTTCGACCTTAGCTCGGTCGACCTCAATCCCCTTGCTCGAAATCTTGTGGCCTAGCACAATGCCCTCTTGGACCATGAAATGGCACTTCTCCCAATTCAGCACAAGATTCACCTCAACACACCTGTCCAACACTCGGCGCAAATTCATTAGACACACGGGAAAGGAGGGCCCATGGACGGAAAAATCATCCATGAACACCTCCATAACATCCTCAATGAGATCAGAAAACACAGCAGTCATGCATCTTTGAAACGTTGCCGGTGCATTACATAAACCAAAAGGCATCCTACGATATGCGAAGGTGCCATATGGGCATGTAAAGGTGGTTTTCTCCTGGTCGCTAGGGTGAATGGGGATTTGGAAGAATCCCGAGTAGCCATCAAGAAAGCAAAAATGGGAATGCAAGGCTAACCTCTCTAGCATTTGGTCGATGAAGGGCAACGGGAAATGGTCTTTA
>NW_010967456.1:26925-28049 GCF_000463585.1 Tarenaya hassleriana
GCCAATTGCAGTGCCATCCTTGTCGGTTTCAGCTCACCGACATTAAGCTTCTTGAATATGGAGAGAGGCAGCAAACTGACACTTGCGCCCAAATCGCAAAGCGCCCTCTCAATCTCCACATTTCCCAATCTGCACGGGATGGAGAAGCTACCGGGATCAGCCCTCTTCTGCGGTAACTCCGTCTGCAATATGGCTGCACTCACTTCCGTGCTCAATGCCACTGTCTCCTTCTCAACCGCCCTCTTCTTCGTAAGGATGTCCTTCAAAAATTTTGTATAGGACGGGATTTGGAGAACTACCTCGTGAAACGGCATGGTCACTTCCAACTTCTTCAACATCTCCGTAAACTTGGCGAATTGGCTGTCTTCATTGTACTTCCTCGCCCGAGATGGAAATGGTAGAGGGGGTGCCTGTGGAGGAGGCGGAATATACCTCGCCTCTTCCCCCTCTACAGCATGGCCCTTGCCTTTGTCTAAGGCGGCCCTCTGGGGTTCGTGTGAACCTTCCCCCTCTTCTCTGACAACTGGGGAGGTCTCCGGAAGCTGTCTTCTGCTTCTCAAGCCTATAGCATTAATATGCTCCCTCGGGTTAGGATCAGCTTTACCCGGAAACTGGCCTTGAGGTCTCGTAGCTTGGTTAGCAAGCTGAGCAATCTGGTTGTCCATCATCTTGATGTGCGAATCTATCCCATCCAACCTCTGCTCAAAGCTCTCTTGCCTCCCCTTGAATCCTTGCATCTCTTGACCCAAGCTGGTAAATGAACTCTTCTGATCGTGCATTAGCTGAGCCAACATCGACTTCAACTCCGACTCTTCTTCCTTAGCCTGAGGCGGAGGAGCTCTGTATCCCTGATTCCTCTGATTGTAGTCCTGGCCTTGATTCTGATACCCTTGATTCTGGCTCTGGTAGCCCTGGTTCTGGTATCTAGGCTGAAATCCCGGGGGTCCCTGAGGTTTCGCTCCGCTTTGATGCTGAGGGTTTAACGCTCCTTGCGGGTTGCCATAAGAAAAGCCAGGGTGATTCCGATTCCCCGGATTGTAGAAGTTCGACTGATTGTTATACTGATTTCTTCCCACATAGTCGACTTCTTCCATGGCTTCTTCTGCTTGTTCCACCATGTACAT
>NW_010967456.1:28765-31848 GCF_000463585.1 Tarenaya hassleriana
GTGAATAAAAAGGCAGAGAGTAGGGAGAGACACCCGATAAAGTCCAGAACGATCCCGGAAAAGTCCAGAAAAACCGGGAAAAATCTGGAAAAATTCAGAGAGGCCCAGGAAATGTCCAGAATAACTCCGAAAAAGTCCAGGGAATTCTGAAAAATGTCCAGAGAAATCCCGAAAAATCCCGAACAAGTCCAGAAAAGTCCAGGGAAATACAAACAGCAAAAATAATAAACAGAAAAATCAAGAAATAAAAGAAAAATAGAAAAATTGGCTCAAGAGAAAAATAAAAATCACACAAACACACAAAGAAAAAGGAAGTGAACAAACACACACAAAAATCAAACCGAAAAATCAAAGTCTCCGGAAAGACTAACCTAGAGTCAATCTATCCTAGCTATGGAAACCGTAAAAAGTCCCCGGCAACGGCGCCAAAAACTTGATCACTTGCGTGACGAGTCTTAAATTTGTAACCCGAAACACAACTAATCCGCAAGTATACGGATGTCGTAGTACCGGGGTCGAACACAAGGACTTAAGCGGTTAAACTAGGGACTTAAACGGTTAAGCTAGGAGTCGATCAAAACTAGGAAAATGAAAGAAATAAAATTGGAGAATTGTTTTTGTGGTTTTCAAGTTGCAGAAAAATTAAATGAGAGAAATAAAATCAAGCAAGCAAATATTTCAAGAGAAGGTGATCGATTGGAAAACGGTTGCGGGAATCGGGTTTCACCGATCATGCAATGATGCCGTAAAGGATTATGGACCTATATCATGCTCGTTCTAAGGTGAGGGATTCGAAGACTAAGGTCGGGTTCGGTTCTCTCAAACCGAAAACCCGCTATCCAAGAGAGCTCTCTAGCCATTTTCATGGTCTAGAGTGAACCCCCGAATGCATTACATTCACTTGTCATAATCCTAGATTCAATTGAATCGAGTTTCTTCGAGTTCAATTTCAACCCAATTAATTGAATGCATCAAGAGACCAAGAATCCATGTCTCCATGAAATTCACAATCCTAAAATCTACCCACAAGATTCTCATCCAATGGGTAACATTAATTACCATTCAATCAACCTCTAACAATCAAAACCCAAGCAATTGCATCACCCAATTGAACAAATCCAAGATTTCTCTAAACATTCATTCAAGAGAGATAAACTTTCAAGAACACAAATTTCATTCAAAGCAAGGATTTGAAAGCATAAACAAAGCATAATCTAGGGTCCAAGGTGAATACAAGCATCCTTACATGAGGGCTAATCCCTCTTCCCACAACAAGAGACTACTCACTACTCATGTTCAAGAACAAAGCAAAACAAGAGTAAAGTGCAGAAATCATAGAGAGAGAGTAGAGAGATGCTCAAGAAATCTTCAATCTTCAATGGAGCCTTCTTCCTCTTCTTTCTCCTCCAAGAGCTCCTCTTTTCTCTCCCAAAGTCTCTATTTTCGGCCTCAATCAAATCTAGGGTTCTCTCCTTTGGTTTGGCCCTCAAAAACCCGAAAAGGATGGCTAAACGGCGTAGCTTTCGCGGAGTCTGTCAAGTGGACTGTCCGTTCCAGGTTAGATAAGTTCGTCAGACCGTCCGTTCCAGCCTCGCAGAACGTCCGTTCCGAAACGCAGAACGTCCGTTCTGCAACGTAGAACGTCCGTTCTGCGTTGTAATCCAGACCGTCCGTTCTAATGTGTAGTTTGCAGGACTGTCTTGTGGACTGTCGGGTCTGTGCACTCAGTCCGTCCGTTCCAGCTTTGCAGACCGTCCGTTCCGACTTTGCAGACCGTCCGTTCTGGCCATAAAATCTGGGAAGTTATGCTTCTGTCTTCTCCGTTTCGTCCCGAAAACCCTCGGGTTCCTGCAAAGGTCAAAACCTAGCCCCAGAGACCTAAAGATGGCTCTAATATGCCTAGTATGTGTGGAAACCGTTTAGAAACCAAAGGCATATTCGGTCTAAAATCCAGATAAAATCCGAGCCATCAATGACAGTCATAAAAAATGATCGGAACGAATTGATACCGACAAGGACTGTCACAGGATGGCGTATGTGCATTGACTACAGAAAACTTAACGCCAATACAAGGAAGGATCATTTCCCACTGCCATTCATCGATCAAATGCTCGAGCGACTCGCTCTACATTCCTACTTCTGCTTTCTTGACGGGTACTCAGATTTCTTTCAGATCCAGTCATAAAAAATGATCGGAACGAATTGATACCGACAAGGACTGTCACAGGATGGCGTATGTGCATTGACTACAGAAAACTTAACGCCAATACAAGGAAGGATCATTTCCCACTGCCATTCATCGATCAAATGCTCGAGCGACTCGCTCTACATTCCTACTTCTGCTTTCTTGACGGGTACTCAGATTTCTTTCAGATCCCTATACATCCCTCTGACCAGGAAAAGACTACGTTTACTTGCCCATATGGTACATTTGCTTATAGATGTATGCCTTTTGGTCTCTGTAATGCACCTGACACTTTCCAGCATTGCATGATGGCTATCTTCTCGGATGTCATCGAAGATATTATGGAGGTGTTCGTGGATGATTTTTCCATCCATGGGCCCTCCTTTGATGTGTGTCTGACGAATCTTTCTCGAGTCTTAGACAGGTGTTCACTGTTGGTTTAGTGCTCTATGATGTACTGATTATGAGCTTTGTTCAGATACATTCGATGTATTGATACCTTTTATGAGAGTATTTTATTCATTACATGTTCTTGCATGCTAGATCTGTTATGAAATCCATGTGTCATTATGAATGATACTAAACTCCCTAGTCTTGTGTCGTTATGGGAATAACGACATAATAAGACTAGTATGATCTGTGATTGATGATCACAGAGATGATCATAGGTATTGGATACGATCACTATCATAGGTATTCGTTGGAGAATGGAATACTGGATTGACCCGCATGAGATTGTCACATGGACTAGAGTCATGACTAGAATCTCATATGATGGTTCTGTGACACCCGTAACCCGTGTACAGTATACGGGCTGTGCCACATGGACAATATATAATAAAATAATAGTTAACAGATTTGCGGAAGCGAAAAACGCGGAAAACAAAAACATTTTCAA
>NW_010967456.1:32562-35044 GCF_000463585.1 Tarenaya hassleriana
AATGATTCAAGGATACCGAAATATAACAAACATGCCAATCATATAACGGGGATGTAATGCATTCATAAATTAATGAACCAATACAAAGTCAAAATGTCATATCACGGATCATCCTAGAGCATTACAACCCTAGAATCGATCTCTTAGGAATTAGATTCGCTCATGAGATCCCAGGAATCCCAACAGTGGTATCAGAGCCTGGTTGCTCTGTTTTGATTTCGTAGAACCCGATCACGCAT
This sequence comes from Tarenaya hassleriana, assembly GCF_000463585.1. Taxonomy (NCBI): domain Eukaryota; kingdom Viridiplantae; phylum Streptophyta; class Magnoliopsida; order Brassicales; family Cleomaceae; genus Tarenaya; species Tarenaya hassleriana. The sequence goes on from NW_010967456.1 coordinate 32,802, forward strand.
GTTTTAGGATTTGAATTGTTTGAATCCATGTTTGCTTTGATTTCTATGCATGTTTGATGATTGAATCTAGTGTAGATTGCATGTTTCATGTTGCATAGAGTGCAGGAGTTCGAATTTTCGGTTCACAGGAGAATTCGGATCAGTTTCGGGTCTGAACGGGGCCGAGAACACGGTGGAACGTGATCTGATCACGTTCATGAACCCTAGACCGTCCGTTCTGGGTTAGCCAGACCGGACGGTCCGGGGTGGCGGACTGGAGCTACGGAACGGAAGGTTGAACCTCGATTTTCAGGTCTGGACCGGACGGTCTGAGTGTCAGAACGTCCGTTCCAGCTGATGAGGCAAGACCGTCCCGTTCTGTGACTGGACCGGTCGTTCTGCGAAGTACGGACCGGCCGTTCCGTGCCGAGTTACAGTTGATCAGATTATCCAACGATTGCGTAATCGGACCTCGAAAACGGAAATTTTCGGAATCTGGACCCTGGTCCGTCCGTTCCACACCTGGAACGGACGGGCCGAGGTCCAGACTCCGAAAATTTCCGTTTTCGAGGTCTGATTACGCAATCATTGTATAATCTGATCAACTGTAACTCAAATAGACATGATTTATTCTTATGGATGGTCCATAGTGAATGAATGCATGTAACTTAATCAAGATATTGGATATGCTTGATTGAGTGGGAGCTTCGAGATTGGGAATACATAATCGAATGGATGGTCTGTTCGGATTATGTACAATCAATGCACAGAAACCGGTTAGATCTAGGAGCTCTATAAGTAAAGCACTTGTCAAGGCCTCGATCGTACGTGTCATGGGCCATGCCAAAGCTGGGTGTGCCGTATTATCTTGGTGAGCAAGATGGAGAAATGGTGGTTCTCATAGCTTGAAAGTAGATGCTTGATCTAGGTGCGGTTTCGAAAAACCCTTATTCATGTAATGCTAAGTGTGTACCTCCCATTACTAGAGCACCTGTCAAGGCATCGATCATCCGTAACACGGGTCATGCCAAAGCTGAGCGTGCCGGATTATCTTTGTGAGGCAGGGTAGGAAATCGTGGTTCCTACGGCTTGATTATGGTTTATCTTGGGTTAAGTCGTCAAGTTTGACTTGAGACTTAATGGTACAGATGAGACGAGTATGCAATGATATTTGATATCATAGTCTCATAAAGGATCTAAGAGTCATATTAGATATGATTGACATTAGATGTCTACCTAAATAGCATAAGACTGAGTGTAAAAACTTGGTCTTATGTGAAATACGGATCTTAGTCCCATATAGAAAATTATTGTAGGGTTAGTTTTCTCTATGGGAATATAGCTTATCTTTACATCTGTGTTGTCACTGTTTTGATGATGGACTAGCTGGTAGTGGATCATAGATAGATCGATACTGATTGATGATGGACTAGCTGGTAGTAGATCACTGATAGAATCTGCATGTAGATGTGTTTTCGTTCTGTTTTGTCTTTTTCTGTAGGACATAGCATTAACCGGTATTGTACCGAAGTTGACGATGCGATCTATCCTTATGAAGGATAAGACTCTAACCATGGCTTCTAGATCGATCATCGATGCTTATTGGAAGCATGTGGATGATGATCCGGACAAGTCTAACTTGACGTTTGGAAACATGATCTCTGAATTGCGTAAGCGATTAGAGGACATGAACGATTCTTTGATAGTTGATCAGTTGAATGCGTCATTCCAAAAGAAAGCTGAGAGCCACAGAAAGAGTGAAATGGTAGTTGTTGGAAAGAATTCCAGCAATAGGAAGCGTTCCAAGAGCAAGGGCAAGTGGAAAGTGACAAGCGTTGTCATAGAACCTAAGCCTAAGTCCAAAAAGGAAGAGTGTTATTTCTGTCATGCCGTTGGGCATTGGAACAGAAATTGTAGACTCTACCTGGAAGATCAGGAGAAGAAGAAGCTTAAAGAAGCTTCGACTTCTGGTGTCTTCGTTATAGAGGCTAATTAGTTTACTTCTACGTCGAGGGTATTAGATACCGGAAGCTGCATGTAACTTAATCGAGATATTAGATATGCTTGATTTAGTGGGAGCTCCGGGATTGGGATCACATAATCGAATGGATGGTCTATTCGAATTATGAAATACATCTGATCAAGGAATAATTATTGATCCTTGATATATACAATCGTTGCACAGAAATCGGTTAGATCTAGGAGCTCTACGAGTAAAGCACTTGTCAAGGCCTCGATCGTACGTGTCATGGGCCATGCCAAAG
>NW_010967456.1:37614-39153 GCF_000463585.1 Tarenaya hassleriana
CCATGATACAACTCCGGATGATGAAAGTGATGAAGATTCTATATAGACTTATTTGTTTTTATTGTTTTCATATGTATTTGTATTTTGAAAAATCTATCATATTTTTTTTTATCAATACATCGAATGTATCTGAACAAAGCTCATAATCAGTACATCATAGAGCACTAAACCAACAATCTCCCACTTGCTCTAATCATGAACTGCTAAACATCTAATGCCCATATCCCTAACATGACCCTCATGCTTCGACGAAGGGAGAGGCTTCGTCAACGGATCGGCAATGTTGTCATCTGTCGACACTCTGCAAATGTGTACGTCTCCTCTGTTCATGATTAGAGCAAGTGGGAGATTGTTGGTTTAGTGCTCTATGATGTACTGATTATGAGCTTTGTTCAGATACATTCGATGTATTGATACTTTTTATGAGAGTATTTTATTCATTACATGTTCTTGCATGCTAGATCTGTTATGAAATCCATGTGTCATTATGAATGATACTAAACTCCCTAGTCTTGTGTCGTTATGGGAATAACGACATAATAAGACTAGTATGATCTGTGATTGATGATCACAGAGATGATCATAGGTATTGGATACGATCACTATCATAGGTATTCGTTGGAGAATGGAATACTGGATTGACCCGCATGAGATTGTCACATGGACTAGAGTCATGACTAGAATCTCATATGATGGTTCTGTGACACCCGTAACCCGTGTACAGTATACGGGCTGTGCCACATGGACAATATATAATAAAATAATAGTTAACAGATTTGCGGAAGCGAAAAACGCGGAAAACAAAAACATTTTCAACTTAAATCAGAGTGACAGCGGAAATACCACAAGCGATTAGAATCGCAAAACAACACATGTCCGAATAGTCATAATTAAGCCGTACAAAATGCCGGAAAATACATATCTTTGGATTTAGGGAACAAATCCCGTACGTGATGCTGCTGCTCTCCAGTCGTCGTCGTCCGATGAGCTAGGCGTAATCCTCGTGATCTGGAAAAATATGAAACCACGAGGGCTAAGCACAACTGCTTAGTGAGTAGCCCGGGTTGAACCCGGAAATCCCGTTCTCAATGAGAACGGTACAATCGACATTTTCCGAATACACATGCGACGAATATATCAACACAATAATCACAACAATAGCAAACACAAATACGCCCGTATGGAGTCCACCATAAGGCTTAGCCATATACCCTGGTCAAATCCATGACCAGGAGCGAATCCACGCCCGTCACTCGCGTGACGTTGGCCATCGCATCACATGCGATCTTGCGCGTCTCCTGCGCCCGTCACTCACGTGACTACCGATGTCGAGTCCACGACACAACGGAAATACAAACACATCCCTGTGGAGTCCACCACAGGGTCCAGCCAGATACCCTAGTCAAATCCATGACTAGGGGCGAGTCCACGCCCGTCAAGTCCATGACGTTGGCCGTCGTGTCACACACGACAAAAACGTCGACGGTTGAGTCCACAACCGTCTGCAAGATCCCTATGGAGTCCACCATAGGGTCCAGC
>NW_010967456.1:39299-39853 GCF_000463585.1 Tarenaya hassleriana
CGCACGAGCAAGCTACACACATGGCATGCAACGTGCAATATCCCCATGATACAACCCCGCGTATCACGGTATCCGGTCCCTACCGGAGTACCGTTTAACGCCATACAGTTCTACCCGCATAAAGTCACACAACGACCACTCGTAATTTGATATCACACGTCTCACCACGACACGCAACGTTTTAACGAAACTCGTTCCGATTGATCCCAATCGCGAAGCCTACCTTCCGTTGGTAGTTTGGTTCGTCCGCCGTCAAGTTTGGTCGGGTCCGGGTCGACCCCGAGGGCCGTTTTCTCCTCCACGGTCAAAGGTTGAATTTTCTCCCAAGTTTCCGATCCTGGTCCGGCGGACCGTCGTCTGGTCAGCCGGACCAGTCTTCCTTCTCCTGGTCCGCCTCCTCTTTTGGTCCGTCGGTGTGCGGTTCCTTTCAACACGTCTGGTCCGGCGGACCCGAGTCTGGTCCGGCGGACCAGGCGTGTTCTTCACTCGGTCCGTCTGCTTCCTGGCTCGGCGGACTGCGCGTCCTCGGAACGCGTCTGGTCCGGCGGACCAGG
>NW_010967456.1:39865-40229 GCF_000463585.1 Tarenaya hassleriana
TTCGGGACACGTCTGGTCCGGCGGACCAGGACTGGTCAGCCCCGGACCAGACGTGTTTTTTTTTCGCTCAGTCCGGACTGTCCTCTTCGGTCCGACTGACTCCACGTGTTTTTCCCAGTCTCGGTCCCGAGCTGACCACGCGTGGTCCGGCGGACCGGGACTGGGAACTTCGTCTTCCTCGCGTTTTCTCCGATTTCAGTCCGATTTTTCTCACCCGAATCAATTCGGGGTGGCCTCCAAATACCAATTAAACATGCATTTACATCCCTAGACATGTTCTAAGTCTCAAACACGCAAAGAAAATCTCGAATGCACCATTAAACATTGAAAACGAGATTGCACAAATCCAACTCAAGCCACTCAC
>NW_010967456.1:40352-44434 GCF_000463585.1 Tarenaya hassleriana
GTCGTGGCCCGTCCCTCTTGGTCTCACCGAGCTCCCCTTGCCTCGGTTCGTCTCCTTTCTCCCTCTTTCTCCCGGACTTTCTTCCACCTCCCCTTGCACCCGAAATGGTTTTTGGGAGAGATTGGGATTTCGTTTTCTTCTGGAATGGGGGACGAAATGGCTTTCTCCAAGGCTCATGGGCGAGCCTGCAACCTTATCAAGGCGTGGGAGGCGGCAGAGATTCTGTCGCGTCCCGGTCCGGCCGACCAGGAGTTGGTCCGGCGGACCGGGATCAGTTTATTTTTTTTTTCCGATTCTTCTCCCAGTCCGCCTGTCCAGCCCGAGTCCGGCTGAGTTCTTGGTCCGCCACCGACCAGGCCTGGTCCGGCGGACCAGGCTCTCTTTTTTTTTTCTTTCTTCGTTCCTTCCCGATCCTTCCCGCGTGTGACGATCCTCGTGCCTCTCCCCGGCATTGCACTATTTATTTTTGGGTGATTTAGTGACATCCCTATTTAATTATTTATTTTTAAATAATTAAATATTAAATTCGAGTTTCGGGGTATTACAGGTTCCATGATTGGATCCTAAGACCTGAGATATCTACGGAATCCAACATGAGGAGTTGCGTGCTTTGATCACGTCAAACGTCCTGCGTAACAGGAGGACTATAAAGGCGTGTATCAGGTACGAAACGAATCATGTACTGGATTGTATATAGTGAAGACGGGATTTGTACCTCTCGTAAGAGAGAGAGATATCGCTGGGCCCCTCGTGTGAGCGAGACTGTAGAAATGTGTGGCCACACTATAGACGAACGTCGTCTATTTCAGACAGTCGAACTCAGTGAACGAGAAAGCAGTCGAATCAGATAAGGTGGCTTGTCCATGCCTTATATTCGACATATGGTATCATGATACAAAAGGATCATCAACCTGAATCATCACTAGCATTCGTAAGTTCACGAACAAACTCTATTCGAGATAGGTAGTCATAGTGTTTTGCTAGAAACCGCCTATGACTTGTATATCCGGAATAGAGATTTCGGGTTATACCTCGGTGGTTTCCTCCACAATCTCCGGCCCAAACTCTCGCCGTTCCCCGATCTCCGTCCAGCACAACGGTGTCTTGCACGGCCTCCCGTACAAGGCCTCGTATGGAGACACTCCGATGCTCATGTGATGGCTGTTGTTGTACGCAAATTCGCACAACGTCATGTACTGGTCCCACGGAGCTCCCCACTCCATAATACATGCTCGGAGCATGTCCTCTAGAGTCTGTATCGTCCGCTCCGACTGACCGTCCGTCTGAGGGTGATATGCTGTGCTCATCTTGAGCTTCGTTCCCAGAGCCTCCTGTATCGCCTTCCACAGTCGTGATGTGAATCGGGCGTCTCGGTCGGAGATGATCTCGTTCGGAACCCCATGTAGACGCACGATCTCATCGATGTAGATTTGCGCCAACCTCTCAATAGGATATTTGTGACACCCGTAACCCGTGTACAGTAATACGGGCTGTGCCACATGGACGATATAAAATAAAATAATAGTTAACAGATTTGCGGAAGCGAAAACGCGGAAAACAAAAACATTTTAACTTAAATCAGAGTAGCAGCGGAAATACAAGCGATTAATATCGCAATAAGTCACATGTCCGAATATTTATAATACAACCGTACAAAAAACGAGACAATAAGTCCTTTGATACAAAATGCAAATCCCGTACGTGATGCTACTTCTCTCGGTTCGTCGTCTGCTGAGGCGCTAAGCGTAATCCTCGTGATCTGAAAAATGTAAACCACGAGGGCTAAGCACAACTGCTTAGTGAGTAGCCCGGGTTGAACCCGGAAATCCCGTTCTCAATGAGAACGGTACAATCGACATTTTCCAAGTACACATGCAACGAATATATCAACACAATAATCACAACAATAGCAAACACAAACACGCCCTTATGGAGTCCACCATAAGGCTTAGCCATATACCCTGGTCAAATCCATGACCAGGAGCGAATCCACGCCCGTCACTCGCGTGACGTTGGCCATCGCATCACATGCGATCTTGCGCGTCTCCTGCGCCCGTCACTCACGTGACTACCGATGTCGAGTCCACGACACAACGGAATAATATCATATAGCCATATACCCTAGTCAAATCCATGACTAGGGGCGAATCCACGCCCGTCAAGTCCATGACGTTGGCCATCGCATCACATGCGATCTTGCGCGTCTCCTGCGCCCGTCACTCACGTGACTACCGATGTCGAGTCCACGACACAACGGAAATACAAACACATCCCTGTGGAGTCCACCACAGGGTCCAGTGTGACACCCGTAACCCGTGTACAGTATACGGGCTGTGCCACATGGACGATATAGAATAAAATATTAAATTAACAAATTTGCGGAAGCGAAAAACGCGGAAAACAAAAACATTTTTAACTTAAATCAAAGTAGCAGCGGAAAGTACAACAAGCGATTAGTATCGCGAAACAACACATGTCCGATTAGTCATAACTAAACCGTACAAAATATCGGAAAATACATATCCTTGGAGTTAGGAAAACAAATCCCGTACATGATGCTGCTGCTCTCCAGTCGTCGTCGTCCGATGAGCTAGGCGTAATCCTCGTGATCTGGAAAAATATGAAACCACGAGGGCTAAGCACAACTGCTTAGTGAGTAGCCCGGGTTGAACCCGGAAATCCCGTTCTCAATGAGAACGGTACAATCGACATTTTCAGTAAAACACATGCAACGAATATATCCACACAAAAATCACATCAATGGCAAACACAAACACGCCCGTATGGATCGATGGTTCGGTTCGCCCATAGTCACGTCTGGTCGGGCCCGGGTCAACCCCGAGGGTCGTTTTCCCCTTCCCGGCCGAAGTCCAATTTTTCTTCTAAGTTTTCCTGAGTCTGGTCCGGCGGACCGTCGTATGGTCAGCCGGACCAGGTCTCCTTCTTCCCTGGTCCGCTCCGTCATTTTTGGTCCGGCAGTCCGAGAGAGAAACACGTCTGGGCCCGCCACTTCAACTTGCCCGCTCGTCTGAGGGTGATATGGGGTAGCCACCTTATGTCTCACACCATACTTCTTCAAAAGCGCTTCTATGGTGCGGTTGATGAAGTGAGATCCTCCATCGCTAATCACGACCCTTGGCGTCCCGAATCTCGGAAAAATCACCCTCTTGAACATCTTTGTCACCACTTTCGAGTCGTTAGTGGGACTCGCCATCGCTTCTACCCACTTGGTGACATAATCGACCGCCACGAGGATGTATTGGTTCCCATAAGAAGATGGGAACGGTCCCATGAAGTCTATGCCCCAAACATCAAAGGGCTCGACTTCCAAGATGTAGTGCAGAGGCATCTCATGGCGGCGGGACATGTTCCCCGTTCTCTGGCAAGCATCACAGGATGAGACGTATTGATAAACGTCTTTAAACATTGAAGGCCAATAGAACCCGACTTGAAGAATTTTAGCCGAGGTCTTCGATGCTCCAAAATGACCAGCATAGTCCGAAGAGTGACAATGATGAATCACACTCCGGACTTCCTCTTCGGACACACTGTGACACCCGTATCCCGCTTCCCGTGAACAGGATGCGCCACATGGACTAAAACCAATTAAAATAATACCAAATAAAAATACGGGAATTTTAAAACTTTCTAACCATAATACGCAGCGGAAATACACACGATCAATATCGCAAAACAACACATGTTCGAATAGTAAACGCACATCGAACAAAATATGGGAATACAATTCCCGTAGTCCAAAATACAAAATCCGTACATGATGCTGCCTCTCTCAGGTCGTCGTCGTCCAATGCACTAGGCATAATCCTCGTGATCTGAAAAATATAAAAACCACGAGGGCTAAGCACAACTGCTTAGTGAGTAGCCCGGGTTGAACCCGGTAAACCCGTTCTCATCGAGAACAGTGTTAAAACGATAATTCACAGTCAACAAACAAAAAACAATATATATATAACATGCATAACATTCACCACAACCATATCAATCACAAACATACCCGTATGGAATCCTCCATAGGGTTTCAGCCCCATATCCTAGCCAAGTCAGCATGGCTAGGGCGCACC
>NW_010967456.1:44711-51847 GCF_000463585.1 Tarenaya hassleriana
CGTCGCGTCACCTGCGACACACGCGTATCACGCGCTGGTCACAATCGTGACCACCCGATGTCAACTCAGCATGACACATACGGGAAAGAAACCACACCCGTATGGAGTCCACCATAGGGTTCCAGCCCCATATCCTAGCCAAGTCAGCATGGCTAGGGGCGCACCACGCGCACCCGTCACTCGCGTGACGTTGGCCGTCGCGTCACCTGCGACACACGCGTATCACGCGCTGGTCACACTCGTGACCACCCGATGTCAACTCAGCATGACACAGACGGGAAAGTAACCACACCCGTATGGAGTCCACCATAGGGTTCCAGCCATAAACCCTAGTCAAGTCAGCATGACTAGGAGCGAGTCCACGCCCGTCAAGTCCATGACGTTGGCCGTGTCAAGTCAGCATGACACAATAAATCGTAACACACCCGTATGGAGTCCACCATAGGGTTCCAGCCATAAACCCTAGTCAAGTCAGCATGACTAGGAGCGAGTCCACGCCCGTCAAGTCCATGACGTTGGCCGTGTCAAGTCAGCATGACATCATAATATCTTGACCCACCATAGGGTCCCGACCATAGCCCTAGTCCAGTCGGCATGACTAGGGGCGTATCACACGCCCGTCAAATCCATGACGTTGGTCGTCGCATCGCATGCGACCATATCCCAATCACAATCACGCTTACTCGTACCGCACGAGCGAGCTACAACCATGGCATACATCGATCATGCATATTAACCCCAGTACAATCATGCGTAACCCGGTATTCGGCCCCGACCGATACACCGTTTAACGCCATACACACTACCCAAAAGTAAACACACAACGATTCACTCATGATGTTTGTCCTCACGTCTCACCATGCGCAATCATTCAGTTTATTCGGATTTATTTTCTCTTGTATCTCAAGTTGGTCCAAACCGAACCAAGATTCGGCCCGGTGGACCAAAATTCGGTCCGGTCGGACCGGATCGGGTCCGTCCCCTCTTCGTTGGTCAATCGGACCATTTTTGGGCAAAAACAGGTCTGGTCCGCCGGACCAGTTTCTGGTCCGGGTCGGACCAGGCTTCCTCGGCCCTTTCTCCTCGGTCGGGCGGACTAAAAGCAATTTTCCGGACTTGGTCCGGAGCTGACCAGTTCCGGTCCGGCGGACCGGAACTGGGCAGTTCATTCCTTCGCGTTTTTGGGTTTTTGGTCCGACTTCGATTGCTCATAACTCACTCGTTTCTTAACCAAATTGCGCACCGTTTGTTTCTAAATGTTCTTTGGGATGTCCTCTTTCATATCCTATCAATAGATTACTTCAAATCTATGTATACATGATGAAAATTGATTCGTAACGTCTGTACCTCATAAGTTTCGCGATTCTGCAATTTCTGTTTTTTCACAGTTTTCGTTTGTTCATATCTCCCTTGTTTCTCAACCAAATTGAGTACCGTTTGTTTCTAAATCTTCATTGAAATGTCCTCTTTCAAAAGCAATCAATGAATCATCGAGATAACACCATCACATCGACGAAAATGAGCTTACACAGACGCAACTCAAGCCACTCACCTTTGCTCAGATTCGGATCTGAGTTTTGGCCGGATTTATTGCCGTTTTCCGGCGACTCCGATGACGAAGACCGTCCTAGACCCTCTGGGGCTGGCCTTCTTTGCTCCCACGAGCTTCTTTCTCCTTCCCCCTCTCTCTTTCTCCTCCTTTCTCCCTCTCTTCTCCCTTTCCTTTGTCTTTCCTCTGTAGCAGAAAAATGGCTGCGTCCCTACTTTGCTAGGGTTTTTGGACACGAAGCAGAGGTCGAATGGGCTCAATCCAAGGTCCAAGTCCAAGCCTGCAACACTATATGGGTCGTGGAAGGTCGAATCGCGTCGAAAGGGGTCGGGACAGGCTGGTAGATCGCACTCAAAACGGCTACTTCGCAAGCATGTGCTGGAAAAGTTTGCACTGCCGGTCCGCCTGACCAGGAATTTGGTCCGCCGGACCGGATGACCAAAACCAAATTTTTGGTCCGTCGATGTCCGTTTCGGTCCGAAGGTGTTCTGGTCCGGCTGACCACATTTGGTCAGCTCCGGACCAGACCCAATTTTTCTTCCTCTTAGTCCGTTCCTTTGGTCCGACGTGGTATTTTCTCTCGGACTGACTTCTGATCCGACGGACTGACTTCTGGTCAGCCCCGGACCAATCTCCCATTTTCTTCTTTCGCTCCGCCTCTTCTTTCCTCTGTTCCGTCTGACGGCTGAGTAGGTTGGTCCGACCCTGACCAGATTTTGGTCAGGCGGACCAACTTCACTTTCCAAAATTTTCTATCTTTTTCCGATCAGTTCCTCCTCGTCTTGGTCCGACGATCCGACCCTGGTCCGACTCACCAGTTTCTGGTGAGGCCCGAACTGAAGATAATTTTCAACATTCTTCGCCGCTTATTTTTCGATCCTCTTTTTTTTTTTACATTTCCGGCTTTGCACTCTTTTTCCATTTTATTATTATTATTATTATTATTTTCACTTCCATTCTCGAATTATTATATGCATTTAATTAATTATTTATTCTCGAAAATAATTAAATATTTATTTTGGGATCCGGGGTATTACACCACTCACCTTGTTCTTGAGTTGGTCCGAGCTTGGGTGAGCTCCTCGTGGCTCCACACGGCGGGAGAAGCTCCGGGACACGTCTGGGCACGTCCCTCTTGGTCTCACCGAGCTCCCCTTGCCTCGATTCGTCTCTCCTCTCCCTCTTTCTCTCGGTTTCTCTTCTTCCCCTCTTTGCTCCCGAGATGGTTTTGGGAGGACTTTGGGAGCTCGGAATCGAGTGGAAGAGAGGGCGATTTCGTTTCCTGCAAGGCTCATGGGCGAGCCTGCAGCCTTATCAAGGCGTGGGAGGCGGCAGGACGACAGTCAACTCGCGGACTCAGGCGAAATCCGCGTCCCAAGACTGCAAGATGGCGAGCTGGAGATTCTGTCGAGTCCCGGTCCGGCCGACCAGGAGTTGGTCCGGCGGACCGGGATCAGTTTATTTTTTTTTTTCCGATTCTTCTCCCAGTCCGCCTGTCCAGCCCGAGTCCGGCGGAGTCATGGTCCGCCCCTGACCAGGCCTGGTCCGGCGGACCAGGCTCTATTATTTTTTCTCTTTTCTTTTTTTTTTCTTTTCGTTCTTTCTCGATCCTTCCCGCGTGTGTCGATCCTCGTGCCTCTCCTCGGCATTGTACTCTTTATTTTTGGTGATTTCATGAAATCTCTATTTAATTATTTATTTTTAAATAATTAAATATTAAATCGGGATTCGGGGTATTACAGGGGCTGACCAAGACCACTCAGACGGACTGGGCTTGATTATCGACACATCCGGACAAGACCGGAATATCATCACCAAAACAATTCCATAAAGTCCCGTCATCTGAAACTTAAGTCTGATACAACCCGATCGTCATACATAAAGAGTTAGTACATCACTCAAGGGAATAGATGAGGATAACTACGACGCATCTCCGCCTCGGGTTCCCAGGTCATGTCGGAGACCCCTTGGCTCCGCCACAGGACCTTCACGAGTGGTACCTCCTTCGTCCGCAGCTTCTTTATCTTCAAACCGCTTAGCCTCCGTGAACTCCAACTCCTGGGGCTGTATCATGTGGGAAGGGTCCGCTACGTACCTTCGCAGCATCGACACGTGGAATACGTCATGGACGTTACCCAGTTCCGGAGGTAATCCCAGACGGTATGCAACGGCTCCCACTCTTGCGATCACGGGGTAAGGTCCGATGTAACGCGGCTTCAGCTTCCCGCTCTGCCCGAACCTCGCATGGCCCCGCATAGCCTGCACCCGAAGAAATGCGTAATCCCCGACCTCAAGCTCGAAGTCCCGACGTCGTCGATCGGCGTACGACTTCTGTCGGTCCTGCGCCGTCTTCAGATGGGCGCGAATCCTCCGTATCACCTCGGTGGTTTCCTCCACAATCTCCGGCCCAAACTCTCGTCGTTCCCCGATCTCCGTCCAGCACAACGGTGTCTTGCACGGCCTCCCGTACAAGGCCTCGTATGGAGACACTCCGATGCTCATGTGATGGCTGTTGTTGTACGCAAATTCGCACAACGTCATGTACTGGTCCCACGGAGCTCCCCACTCCATAATACATGCTCGGAGCATGTCCTCTAGAGTCTGTATCGTCCGCTCCGACTGACCGTCCGTCTGAGGGTGATATGCTGTGCTCATCTTGAGCTTCGTTCCCAGAGCCTCCTGTATCGCCTTCCACAGTCGTGATGTGAATCGGGCGTCTCTGTCGGAGATGATCTCGTTCGGAACCCCATGTAGACGCACGATCTCGTCGATGTAGATTTGCGCCAACCTCTCAATAGGATATTCCTGCCGGATAGGGAGGAAATGAGCGGATTTGGTTAGTCGGTCCACGACTACCCAAATGGGGTTCTTCTTGCTGGGCGTGAGTGGTAATCCGACCACGAAGTCCATGGCGATCGAATCCCACTTCCACTCAGGTATATCCAGCGGTTGTAGCTTCCCTCCCGGCATCTGTCGCTCGGCCTTCACTTGCTGGCAAGTGAGGCATCTCGCTACATAGTCCGCCACATCTCTCTTGACTCTCGGCCAAGTATACCACTGTCGCAATCCTTGGTACATCTTGCTCGCTCCGGGATGTATTGCTAACCTCGACTGATGTGCCTCCGACAAAATCTCCTGCCTCAACTCTGGGTCGTCGGGTACGCATAGTCGGTTCCCCAGTCTCAACGCTCCTTGCTCGTCAATGCGGTAGCCCTTAAGGCTATACTCCTCAATGTGATCCATGTATCGAGCAAGTAATGGATCACCGCGCTTTCCCCTGACCGCGCGTTCTATCAGAGTCGGCATCGACTCCTCTGCGGTCAATGAGAGATGTCCCAACATCGCAGTCAACTCCTCGGCGTTGCTGCGAGATGCGGTGACAACACGTATGGCCGCTAAGATCTTCTTCCGACTAAGAGCGTCAGCCACTACGTTAGCCTTCCCCGGGTGGTAGGCTATCTCCAGATCGTAATCTGCAATCAGCTCCAGCCATCTTCGTTGTCTCAGGTTCAGATCCTTCTGAGATATGACATAAGTCAAGCTCTTGTGATCCGTGTTGAGCTTAACTTTCTCCCCATACAGATACGATCTCCAGATCTTCAGCGCGTGAACTACCGCTGCCAACTCCATGTCATGCGTCGGGTAGTTCTCCTCGTGTTTCTTCAGCAGCCTCGACGCGTAAGCGATCACGTGTCCCTCCTGCATCAACACGCAACCGAGTCCATGCCTGGATGCGTCAGTGTATACCTCATACAGTATTCCGGGTCGTGGTAAGGCCAGGATCGGCGCCGATGTCAATCTCCGCTTCAATTCTCCGAAGCTCTCCTCGCACTCTGCCGTCCACTCGAATATGACGTTCTTCCCCGTCAGCTTTGTCATGGGTCGAGCGATCTTGGCGAATCCCTCGACGAATCGTCGGTAATAACCGGCTAGTCCCAGGAAGCTCCTGACTTCTGTCGCAGAAGTCGGGGACTGCCATTCCATGACGGCCTCGATCTTGGCCGGGTCGACCTGGATGCCTTGGGCTGACACCACATGTCCCAGGAATCCGATTTCCTGTAGCCAGAAGCTGCACTTACTGAACTTCGCATACAACCGGTTTTCTCTCAGCCTCCATAGTATCTTCCGCAGGTGTTCTTCATGTGTCTGCGGATCCGGAGAATAGATAAGGAGGTCATCAATGAAAATGATGACGAACTCATCCAGGTAATCCATGAATACGCGGTTCATCAGTTGCATGAACACCGCAGGCGCGTTCGTGAGCCCGAAAGGCATGACAACGAACTCGAAGTGTCCATATCTCGTCCGGAAAGCCGTCTTCTGTATGTCTTCCTCCTTAACCCGAATCTGGTGATATCCGGACCGGAGATCGATCTTCGAAAACCATCGGGCTCCCTGTAGCTGATCTAGCAACTCATCAATCCTCGGTAGCGGATACCGATTCTTGATAGTCACTTGGTTGAGCCCTCGGTAATCGATGCACAATCGCATACTCCCGTCCTTCTTCTTCACGAAGAGTACCGGTGCTCCCCACGGCGAAACGCTAGGGTGAATAAAACCCTGCTCCACCAATTCGTTCAGCTGTTTCTTCAATTCAGCCATCTCCGTAGGTGCCATCCGGTACGGAGCTTTGGAGATTGGCTCGGTACCGGGTAGAACATCTATACTGAAGTCCACTTCCCGACGGGGCGGTACTCCTGGCAGGTCGTCAGGGAACACATCTGGAAACTCCCGGGCAACGGCTGTATCCTCTAGTCTCTCCCCCGATTCCTGGGTAGTTGTAATGACTACCAGGAATGCTTCGCTGCCCTTCCTGATCATCTTTTCGGCTTTCAGCGCCGAGATGATCGGGTCTGCTGCCGGTGCTCCTCGACCTCGGAACTCGAACCCTCCGAATTCATCCGCAAACCAGATTGTCCTCTTAGGGCAATCGATGTGGGCTTGGTACCTCATCAGCCAATCCATGCCCAGAATAACATCAAATCCTCCGATGGGTACCACAATGAGATCTGCGGTTAGTAGACGGCCGCAAACCTCAAGGGGTACGCCTCGTAGGACCCCGTGCACTGCCAAGGTGTCCCCCGTAGGGATGCGCACGGTGAAGTCGTTCCTCGGCTCGATATCCCTAGTACCGATCACGTCCACTAAGTTCGTACTCACGAAACTGTGAGTCGCTCCCGTGTCAAACAAGGTATAACAGGGCACCCCGTATAAGCAGAGGGTACCTGCGATAGTCCTTGTTACGTTTGCATTTAAACAATAGTGGGTTGTCCCACACCAACAATGAAATCACCCAATATACTTAGAAATGTACCTGCGATCGCCGCAGCCTCCGCTTCTTCGGGACAAGCTTCCTCCTCCTCCTGGATGTCTCGCTCGGCATCGAGGGCATAGACTCTGGGGGCGATCCCTGCCCTTGCCGGGGGTCGGGGCGGTCTGTCTGCTCGGCCTGGTGGTCGTGGAGGCCTCGGTGCCACTGCCGGTGGTCCCATGGGTCTCGTCGGACAACGAGACGCAATGTGCCCCGGCTGGTCGCAACGGTAGCATACCACTGGCCCCCTAGCCATCGGTGGTGGTGGCGGCGCAC
>NW_010967456.1:53243-54672 GCF_000463585.1 Tarenaya hassleriana
AAACCACGAGGGCTAAGCACAACTGCTTAGTGAGTAGCCCGGGTTGAACCCGGAAATCCCGTTCTCAATGAGAACGGTACAATCGACATTTTCCAAATACACATGCAACGAATATATCAACACAATAATCACAACAATAGCAAACACAAACACGCCCTTATGGAGTCCACCATAAGGCTTAGCCATATACCCTGGTCAAATCCATGACCAGGAGCGAATCCACGCCCGTCACTCGCGTGACGTTGGCCATCGCATCACATGCGATCTTGCGCGTCTCCTGCGCCCGTCACTCACGTGACTACCGATGTCGAGTCCACGACACAACGGAATAATATCATATAGCCATATACCCTAGTCAAATCCATGACTAGGGGCGAATCCACGCCCGTCAAGTCCATGACGTTGGCCATCGCATCACATGCGATCTTGCGCGTCACCTGCGCCCGTCACTCACGTGACTACCGATGTCGAGTCCACGACACAACGGAAATACAAACACATCCCTGTGGAGTCCACCACAGGGTCCAGCCATAAACCCTAGTCAAATCCATGACTAGGGGCGAGTCCACGCCCGTCAAGTCCATGACGTTGGCCGTCGTGTCACACACGACAAAAACGTCGACGGTTGAGTCCACAACCGTCCACAATATCCCTATGGAGTCCACCATAAGGTCCAGCCATAAACCCTAGTCAAGTCCATGACTAGGGGCGAATCCACGCCCGTCAAGTCCATGACGTTGGCCGTCGTGTCACACACGACATAAACGCGTCACAGACGCCCGTCAAGTCCATGACGGCGATGGTTGAGTCCACAACCATCTACAAACACAATCACGCTTAACTCGTACGCACGAGTAAGCTACACACATGGCACACAACGTGCAATATCCCCGTGATACAACCACGCGTATAACGGTATCCGGTCCCTACCGGAATACCGTTCAACGCCATACAACTCTACCCGCAAACAACCACACAACGCCCACTCGTAGTTGATATCACACATCTCGCCACGTCACACACGTTTTAACGACTTGCTCCGATTGATCCCGATCGCGAAGCCTGCTCTCTGTCGATGGTTCGGTTCGCCCATAGTCACGTCTGGTCGGGCCCGGGTCAACCCCGAGGGTCGTTTTCCCCTTCCCAGCCGAAGTCCAATTTTTCTTCTAAGTTTTCCTGAGTCTGGTCCGGCAGACCGTCGTATGGTCAGCCGGACCAGGTCTCCTTCTTCCCTGGTCCGCTCCGTCATTTTTGGTCCGGCAGTCCGGGAGAGAAACACGTCTGGTCCGGCGGACCAGGATTGGTCAGCCCCGGACCAGACTGTTCTTCCCCTCTCTCGGTCCGGTTCTTGGTCAGGCGGTGCGTGAGGGGAATATAACAAAAACATTCGGCGGACCAGGACTGGTCAGCCCCGGACCAGACGACTCTT
>NW_010967456.1:55582-57383 GCF_000463585.1 Tarenaya hassleriana
GAATAAAATAGGGTAAGAAAAGTCTAAAATATAAGGTGATTGGCATAAGATTCGAACCAAGGGATCAACGGGACTCGAATGCGTCGAAAACGTCGAAAAAAACAAAGGAAATATGGCGTAGACCGATCGGTCCAGAGGTAGACCGACCGGTCTAGCGAAAGACGGAGAAAAAGACGAAAAAACAGTACAGAACGGACGGACCACGAGGTGGAACGGACGGACTGCCCGTTCGCAAGGCGGAACGGACGGTCCAGGGGGTAGAACGGACGGACTGCCCGTTCGCAAAGCGGAACGGACGGTCCAGAGGGTAGAACGGACGGACTGCACGTTCGCGAAGCAGAACGGACGGTCCAACATCAGAACGGACGGTCTGAGGGTTTGGGAAAAAGTCGCCGAAAATTCTGACTTTCTTCCATTGTCGGCCGCGATTTTCTCGCGACACACCGACCCCACGCGTGAACGAACGCCACCCAGACGCAGTGGACGACACCCTCTGGCCCTCCTACCCTCTCCCTAGCTCCTATGGCGGCGTTAGAGGTCGATTTAACCGGCTCCAACAGGTGAAGATCGCCATTCTGCAACCCAGAACCTGTTCTTCGAAAACAGAGGAAAATAGAGAGATTCAGGGAGATTTGAGACGGAGCAAGTTCGGGAAATCAAAGTAGGACATCCCAAGGAGGTTCTTGGAAAGTTTCACAACCAAAGACGGCCTGAAGAACACACACGAGCTCGGACAAAAACGCACAGCACTTGAATCCGAGGTGAGTGGTTTGGATTGTGTTTGTGAGATTCTATTTCTCATGATTTATGGTGTAGACTAGTGATTCTGCAAGAGTTAAGCACCTAGGGATGTTAAGTATTGAGTGGGTAACAATTACCAGAAATTGGGCAAAAATGGTGAAAAATCGGACTGAACTCGTGAGGAAGACGAAGTTCTGAGTCCCAGAACGTCCGGTCTACGGACGTAGACCGTCCGTTCTGGGACACAGCAGAACGAACGTGAATGAACAAACTGGAACGACTGATTCAATAGAACCCGGAACGTCCGGTCTAGAAATTAACGGAGAACGGACGGTCTAGTTATCTGGACCGCCCGTTCTAGACCTGGTAGAACGGACGGTCCAAAGTAAACCGGACAAGTATGTTAAACCGGACAAGGAATTAAGAAGTGATTCAATGGAAAACTAAGGAACAAGTATGTTAAAGGATTATATAAACATGGAATAACAAAAGATAGGATGATTAAACCAAAAACCTTTGTGGGTATCAAGGATTAATCCAGGAGGAAAACTGGAGGATAATAATAAGGAAATAAGATGGTAAATAATTTTGTGTGGATGGATGCATGTGATTGAATGACTAAGGAACCCCGTACTTAGTACCGGTTGACGGCGTGAGTCAGTACTAGTATGGGGATGTGTGGATATTGAACCAGTGCCGGTTGACGAACTTGGAGTCAGCACTGGGTGGTGTGTGGTTTCGGTAATAGTACCGGTTGACGAACTGGGAGTCAGTACTATTACCGAAATGGAATACCAGTACCGGTTGACGATGTGGAGTCAGTACTGGTATAGTTGGGTGGACACTTCTGAAACGGTACCGGTTGACGAATTTGGAGTCAGTACCGTTAAGAAATGTATAGTGAAGCCAGTACCGGTTGACACCAGAACACCTTCGGACCGAAACGGACATCGACGGACCAAAAATTTGGTTTTGGTCATCCGGTCCGGCGGACCAAATGCTTGGTCAGGCGGACCGGCAGTGTAATTTTGCCAGCACATGCTCGCGCGGTAGCCTTTTT
>NW_010967457.1:0-612 GCF_000463585.1 Tarenaya hassleriana
TTTTTTTTTCCTCTTCGACTTATTCTTCCTCCCCTGCGCTGCTTATATCTTCTTCTATTTATTTCTCCTGCAACAAAAGCTTGCACTAGCTCCCTTTCATCAGCCCACCAATTCACTAGTCATTGGATATGAAACCAGAGGTAAGTTCTTCCTCTATATGCTCTTCCATGTGCATCAAATATTGATGGATTGATATGGGATTTGGCAAATGTTCATGAATGATACTGCTAATAAAATGTGCTAGATTGACATGAGAAACCAAAAGAATAAGAGAGAATCATCAAAAACAAATAAGAAACGAAGAGGTGAGTGAATCGAGTTCGATTCGAAAATTCAATTTTCATCGATTCTTAGTGATTTCAACATGTTTGCATTAAATTGATGTTTGATTTATATTATGGAATGAATTTTGTGAATTTTAGGTTTTTAACATGTTGAATTTTGATGTGTTTTGAATACTTTTATGAAATCACGATATTCGTATCGGACCAAATTAATTTCGGTATGAATCGAACTGAGATACGAAGAATGTGAAAATAGATAAATAATAACAATAATTTTGAAATAATAGTAATATTAATAATAATGGTAATGATACTAATAATGATAATA
>NW_010967458.1:0-612 GCF_000463585.1 Tarenaya hassleriana
GTTTTATTTTCGGTATTCATCTATTTCATCTGCTATTTGCTGATCTGAATCTTAGTCGAGTTTTGTTCTTAGTGTTAACTATTCCCTGTGTTCGACTCTGGTCCTACAGTTGATTCGTATCCTTGCGGTATTCCCTATATCTAGGTTTTTATTACTTGAGCTTATTTATACACCTAGATGTGCGTTATCACTCACAAGAGTCCTTTTCCTATTAGGACTCTAAAAAATCGCGGAATTAGGGTTTTTTTTCGTTTGATCCGGTTTAGATTAAACCGATCCGGTTTAGACCTCTGAAATTTTAGGCTTCACGATTTTATCCATAACTTTCTGCTCCGATGTCAGATTTGAGTGATTTTGGCATCCATACGAAGCTATTTAAATGCTTTTTCCAATTGTATAAACCACTCATTATTTGGACTTTTGTGGAGAACGGTATTGAGCTCATAATGCATATCTCTTCTGATCTTCATCTCTAAATCTCCAAAAGTGTTCCCGTTTTAGTCCAATCATCTCTAAAACCTGTAACTCTGCAAAACTAAAACGCAACCGGATTTTGTGTCCTAACACGCCTAGAATGCCTATAAATGCATGTGATTATCCTATAAAACCTAG
>NW_010967459.1:0-410 GCF_000463585.1 Tarenaya hassleriana
ATGAACAGAAAATCTACTCTAGATCCACAATCAAATCATGCATAGCATCAAAGCAAACATGCATTCAAACAATTCAAATCCTATAACGTGCGTGATCGGGTTCTAACAAAATCATACAGAGCAACCTGGCTCTAATACCACTGTTGGGCTCTCCTGGGATCTCACACTACAAAAAAACTGCGAAATTCCAACAGATTTTTCCAACGGATTAATCCGTTGTAATTTTTCCAACGGATTTCCAACGGTATACCGTTGGAATAATTCCAACGCATTTCTAACGGATTTCCAACGGACGTCTAACGGATTCATCCGTTAGAAATCCGTTGGAAATTTCCAACGGCATATCAACGGATATTTGAGTTGGAAATTTTCCACGTATATTCCAACGGATTTCCGTTGGAAATAACGTT
>NW_010967460.1:0-611 GCF_000463585.1 Tarenaya hassleriana
CCTTTTCTATCCCTCCGTCTTCATCGTCGGAGATTCTAATATGAAGACATAACAAACTATCCGAAATATCCCAGAGCGTGATCCATCGGCTGTGTCAAATACCTTCAATGGTTTTCTCACCACTCTCACCGTTAAAATAGTCATTGGACTAATAAATGAATCGTTTTAGTGGCCGTACGTTTTTTGATTATTTTTTTCATGAATTTGAATGATAAATACATCACCTATTAATTAAAAAAATAGTGGTCATTGGACTAATAACTACGACGCTTGAGTGCCATACGTTTTTTTGATTAATTTCCTTCTTAGTTTTTGGGGTTTTAATTATAAGAATCCGCCTACTAATAAAGAAAACGTTTTAGTGGCACTATACGTTATTTTAAATTTCCTTCCTACTTTTTCCTTTTTCTAATTATAATAATATAATTATTTTTTGCTATTATATACACTACCCATCTATAATCTAATTAAAATTTTTAAAATATCATGTAGAATGATTATGTTACTATTTTTATATTCAAGCTAAATTTACAAATTAAATACAAAAGTTTGTTTTTTATTTTCACATAAGTTTTTTAAATCTCTTTAAACACAATTATTAATATATATAG
>NW_010967461.1:0-610 GCF_000463585.1 Tarenaya hassleriana
ATCAAATCATTCATGTTATCATTTTTTTTCCTTTTAAAATCGAGATTCCTGATTTGGCGTGTTGTTTCCCTGACAAATGTAAAAGCACGTATTCATTTATTAGAATAAGGTTTCATCAGTTCATCATACCAATGTTTGCGGAAGAGGTAACTCACGATCTGCTCTTTATATTTATATATTTCGTGCATCAATTTGTTGAAGAAAAACGTATGATTTCGCTCTTATTACGATTTTCTATAAGTAGTCTTCTGAATGTCTTGTTGCGTGTTTTGTATTTGATATACATTTAAGACCGTGTTAAACCGGGATAATGTTATGTATAATAAATTACAATGCATTGGTTTTTGACAAATGTAAAAAGCACGTATTCATTTGTTGCTTCGTTCCCTTTAAAGGGGGGAGAGATATTATGTTCCATGATATGGGAGAAACTGTCTGTGACCGTACGTGACATTTCGTTTGGTGGTATTTGGACTATTGCTAGAACTGTCGCATTTATTACGAAGAGGGTTACGTGGTAGTACTCGTGAAATAAATCCAATCTCATAATGGTAACAAATGCCATATCACGCTATCAATCAAATCATTGTTCATATCTCCTTTTTTTTTT
>NW_010967462.1:0-610 GCF_000463585.1 Tarenaya hassleriana
AAAACCAAAGTTCCACTCCTACCAAGGAAAGAGATAGATCACATCTTGGCCAAATGCCAATCCTCCTAGTTTGAAAGAGAAAAAGAGTGGAGTTTCGAGAACGAGAATCATATATTTTATCAATGATTTTGATTTGTAAGAAGACTAAAAGACGCGCCCACTACACACCACACATTCAGACGACTAGCGTGATCCTTCCCCCACCGAAGACTATCCAGGGACATCATCACTGTTTTTTTTATCAAGGTGTGGACACGGTCTCAATTGGGTCAGTGTTAAGTGTTAAGTATGGCCTGACAATAGCAGTGGAGATTTTTAGTCCCTCGGAACGCAACTCCCTTATGAGGTGGAAGACAAAAGAGACGGATTCCACTTCATAGGTACCGTTCACGTCACGCGAAGGCTCGCTCAGAACACGTACCAAGCTTATTAGAAAGGAACAAAGAGGAGTGCTCCACTCCGAAAGAAAAGGAACGTAAAGGGCAGGCAGCATCTCTCGTCGTCTTCACGGAATTTTTCATCTGAATGACCGAAAAAAGAGAGCCGAACTATGTTTGTTTCGGGATCGGAAAGGTCAGATCAAAAATGACTGTCTAGTGGCGACGAGCCC
>NW_010967463.1:0-610 GCF_000463585.1 Tarenaya hassleriana
AAGTTACCTAATGCTCGGGTTGCCTCCCGAGAAGCGCTTGTTTAACGTCATTAGCTCGACTATCTTGCTCAAATGATGGGAGGGTCTGAGAGTGATGAATCTGGAGGTCGGGGTGGTGGTCTATGCGGGTGTCTCACATACTCTGATTTCTCCACACGTGTCATCCATGCTCGATCATCTGCAATGAAAGAGTAAAAAACAAGTGTAGGATTATTAAAACGACGCTTACTTGTTTCTACTGGCCTGACGATAACATCTTCTAGCCACTTTCTATCGTCTGAGAAACTGACATGGTCCGAGTTACATGTGATATGGTCTGAGTCAAGTTTCTGAAAGAAGTTGCTCATGCTTGTTGTGGCCCGATCAACCTCAAATGTATGGGAGATAGACTCATGTTCCGTTTCTCTTTCATTTAGCAATCGAGTAATCTCCCAAATCACCTCCCAATTGTTGTAGATGTTCTCGTCACCTGTAATCATAGTAAGGGGGAGAGCAAACTAGTGTAGATTGTTAGTTTAAAAGAAACACTAAAACTATACATAGGACTCAACTCAAATATATACACAAAAGACTCGAAAAAAAAGACACAACTCAATATATATACAAGCAA
>NW_010967464.1:0-609 GCF_000463585.1 Tarenaya hassleriana
ATTAGTTATATTTTATCTAGAATATAGATAAAGTTATTAAAAAAGTATTTTAAAATCTTTTGTAAATGATGAAAACAAAATAATATTTTAATTTTCTTAGAAATTTCGTTTCACATTTAATTTTCATTCAATTACCAAATTGAAAAATCGTTTCGAAATTTCTTATATATATCTTTATAATCGTTTCCAAAACTTTATAAACATTAGATTTAATATAGAACCTAAAGATAAATGAAAAATATTTCTATAACATTATATAGGGAGAAAAGAGAACACAACTTTTCTTTATTTTGGTCATATGAAGGGAATACATTTTATTATATAAAGTTCAACTTAAATAGAAAATATAAAACAAACTTTCATCTAAATAGAGACTAGCTAATTGATTGAATTACACGAAATGCTATATCTTATTTTGACATATTTAAAATGAGAAAAAACGGAGTATGTCACACGTGCATTTGACCAAAATATTGACAAGATTATATTCAACAAATTTTCATTTATGTGATATTTGCATATCAAATTAAAAGAAAATTGATTAAGGTAAAAGATCAACTATATTCCATCTATATAAAAAAATACTAAAAAATATATATTAAAATCTTT
>NW_010967465.1:0-609 GCF_000463585.1 Tarenaya hassleriana
GGTTGCTACCAAGACGATTTCTTTATGCCCATCAAAGAACCTCGAGATGCTAATCCACGAAAAACGATACGAGAAATTCGAAAGAACCCAGATACGGAACGAGGGCGACCCGTGGAAATACATCGGTTTCTTACTCGTGCAAAGGAACTATTTCTTGGCAACTTGGACAACTTATAACGATGTTTGTCCCGCATATCACTAGGAAGATCGGGATCTTTACAAAAGGCTTTATAAAGCTTTCGTCTCAATTCAAATTTAGCCGCGAGCAATCTACGTTTGTGATCTCGTATATTTCGCTTCTCCGACATCTTACTGAGTTTCCCCCTCATCTTTTTGCAAAAAGCCGCTCCACGGTGGTAAAGTCTCATCTTGTGTGTTGGCCGAAGTGACAATAGTCACATTGAACCCTCGAATATGTTCGAGGATCTCGAAATGATCTTCCAGTTCCGGAGAGAATTCGCAAAACTCCGTTTCCATCGAGAATTGAATGGAGTTTTTCCGTATTTCGACCGGAAAATCTAACAGAGACATTACTGTCGAGATTCTGACCGAAAAATTAGACATTCCATGCCCTCGGAGAGTGCTTTGTCGTGCTAGGTCACTGACATA
>NW_010967466.1:0-609 GCF_000463585.1 Tarenaya hassleriana
TGAACCGCTAGAACAATCGCCATCAATTCCCGCTCATAAACCGGGCGAAGTCTGTCGCGATCCGAGAGACCAAAACTGTAGAACGCAATCGGGCTCTTTTTCTGCATTAATACCGCCCCAATCCCTGCTCTCGAAGCATCTGCTTCAACAACAAATGTATCCGAGAAATCAGGAAGAATCAGAACCGGGGCTGTGACCATTGCGTGTTTCAGCTCGTCAAAAGCGGCAGAAGCTGCAGCAGACCACGAGAACCCATCTTTTTTAAGCAGTTCAGTCAATGGCTTTGCAATCGACCCATAATTCCTGACGAAACGTCGGTAGTAACCCGTCAAACCCAGGAATCCCCGCAGCTCTTTCACTGTACGAGGTTCTGGCCACTGTCTCATCGCCTCGGTCTTGCCCGGGTCTGTAGATACGCCATCCTTGGAAATAAGGTGGCCGAGATATTCCACACTATGCTGTCCAAACAGGCACTTCTTACGGTTCGCAAACAGCTTCTGTTCACGCAGAATTTCCAATACTCTCGTCAGATGTCGTCTGTGCTCCTTCCAAGATCGGCTATACACCAAGATATCGTCAAAAAATACCAAAACGAACTTCCGGAGAAAC
>NW_010967467.1:0-1179 GCF_000463585.1 Tarenaya hassleriana
TAAACTTCAAGTCTCATCGAGAACGAGGTAAGTAACGATTCCCTCGGTGATATACACGATTCGGGTTTTGCGAGTTTGGTTGCGTGTGACGTTTGACTAGGTTTAGATTTTTCTTCCGCTGCATGAAACCTAGTAAACCAAACCCTAGATCGATATGATCGCATGCTAGGAACCCGTAGATAACCCAACAGGTGCTTCGGTCTGTACGGATATGGTCATGATCTGCTCGTCTCGAAGTGAATCGTCGATCGGGATTGACTCGGAAATCTATAGTCTCGATAGATGATCAGCAACACTGTTTTCTGTTCCCTTTCTATCTAGGATCTCCAAGTCAAACTCCTGTAAAAGTAGTGTCCAACGGATAAGACGTGGTTTAGCATCTTTCTTAGACAGGAGATACCTGAGTGCAGCGTGGTCTGTGTAAACGATCACTTTGGAGCCGATGAGATATGATCTGAATTTCTCGAACGCGAAGACAATGGCAAGCATTTCTTTCTCTGTCATAGTGTAGTTCATCTGAGCATCATCCAGAGTTCGGTTTGCGTAATAAATAGCTGATGTGCACGCACCGAGCCTTATATTTAGTACCCGATTCGTACCACTATCCGCAAGTATACGGTAGTTGTAGTACCGGGGTCGAACACGAGGACTAGGATGTATAAGTCTATCTCTAAGCTAGATTAGGTGGTCAAATAAAGGTGTGGTTTGTAGTAGGTGTCGGAATACAAGAAAGCAAGTAAAATTAACGGTTTGTAAAACGATGATTTAAGGCGTTGTAGGTTCGGGATCCCTCAAGAATCGCATGGACGGTTAATGATGCTACAATGTCTATGGGTTATCCTCCATATGGGGGTTTCAAGCACTTCTTCTAGAGTTTGTCTCTCCCAAGCTTAAACTCACTACCTAGAGAATCGATTCACCCATCTTCCAATGATCTAAATGATCTCTAGATGCATTAGTGTACCCTATCATGAACCCTAAGCAAGCTAAGCCATCTTCCAATGTGAATAACTCACTCATTTGACATTTGGTTCCAAACATCATTCCCATATCCCTATGATCAATGTGTTCTAGAATCATATCAATTAGGGTTTCAACCAAATCAATAGCATTAAGCACAAAACATCAAACCCATGGAAGAAACTTAAAGACATCATAGATTAAACATAGGTGTCCATA
>NW_010967467.1:1404-4441 GCF_000463585.1 Tarenaya hassleriana
TAGTTTCGATTAGGATTTAGATTTAGCAACCGGTCCTTGTGTTCGACCCCGTGTTACGACGATCCGTATCCTTGCGGTGAGTTGTGAATCGGGTATAAATTCGGTCGCCCATTTTTCGGGCGGGTCGCTCATTTTCCTCTGACACGCGAAAAAGTGAGCGACCGCTCATAAAATGAGCGACCGCTCACAAAACGGGCGACCGCCCATAAAATGGGCGGGTCGCTCGTTTTGTCTGAGCTTCCCGAGCATTCTCGAATTCTTGTTCTTCCGTGCCCGCTTCGTGAGGATTCATCGTGGAGTCTTCCTGCAAGGAAAAACAAGCAAAACAACCTACCCATGGCCATCTAACGTCCTATGATGCCTAGAATGTGAGAAAAATTGTGATGCATGACATTATAAAACCGGTGAAAAACCCGTGTGATCAATAGCATGGAGTTTCTTGTCCTTTCGCTGTCCAAAAACTGCGCCAACTGCATAATAACTGGCGTCGCACATGATCTCAAAAGGGAGATCCCAATCTGGCGGTTGAATGATAGGAGCAGATGTCAGAGCTTTCTTCAAGGTCTGGAAAGCAACGTCGCAGTCCGTTGTATAATCGAATGTAGCTGCTTTGCAGAGCAAGTCAGTAAGGGGTTTGGAGATCTTTGAGAAATCCTTGATGAATCTCCGGTAGAAGCCTGCATGACCGAGAAAACTGCGGATGCTTTTGACATTGCAAGGTGGGGGCAGTTTCTCGATAACTTCTATCTTGGCTCTGTCGACTTCGATCCCTTTTTCTGAAATTTTATGACCTAGAACGATGCCCTCACGAACCATAAAGTGGCATTTTCCCCAGTTGAGCACCAAATTAGCCTGTGAACATCTGTCTAAGACTCGAGAGAGATTTGTCAGACACACTGTAAAAGAGGGTCCATGGACGGAGAAATCATCCATGAACACCTCCATAATATCTTCGATGACATCTGAGAAAATAGCCATCATACATCGTTGAAAGGTCCCAGGTGCATTGCAAAGTCCAAAAGGCATACGTCGATATGCAAATGTACCATATGGGCAAGTAAACGTGGTCTTTTCCTGAACAGAAGGATGTATAGGGATCTGAAAGAAACCTGAATAACCATCGAGGAAACAGAAATAGGAGTGCAGAGCGAGGCGTTCGAGCATTTGATCGATGAACGGCAGTGGAAAATGATCCTTCCTTGTGTTGGCGTTAAGCTTTCTGTAATCAATGCACATACGCCATCTGGTGACAGTCCTTGTCGGTATCAACTCGTTTCGATCGTTCTTGATGACTGTCATCCCACCTTTCTTTGGAACGACCTGCACATGACTAACCCAAGAGCTATCGGAGATAGGAAAGATAATACCTGCGTCTAGAAGTTTCATAACCTCTTTCTTGACGACCTCCTGCAGCTTTGGGTTGAGACGACGTTGATGTTCGATAGAAGTTTTTGTCTCGTCTTCGAGGTGGATCTGATGCATGCACAAAGAGGGACTGATGCCTTTGATATCTCCGATCGAATAACCTATCACTTTCCTGTATTTACGCAACATATCTAGCAATTTGTGGATTTGGGAAGAGTCCAGATCGGCGTTAACAATAACAGGATAAGTGGAGTTGGAGCCAAGAAACTCATACCGAAGTCCATGAGGTAGTGGTTTGAGTTCTAAATCCGGTGCAATGTCGGGATTCCAATCGGATGAAAGTGAGGTATGAACCGATCATTTCGGATCACCTGAAACGATCGGTTCGACATTCTGTAACTTTGGATCTGTGAGACAGTGTTCAAAACTATCGTTCCATAACCCAGAAACGATCGGTTCAACTTTCTGTAACTTTTGGGTGCGGATGTCTTGGTTGAAACGATCGTTTGCACAAGCAGAAACGATCGGTTTGCGTTTCTGTAAGATTTCGAAATTTTGATCACACTCGAAACGATCGTTTTGTAAAAGTGAAATGATCGGTTCTACATTCTGTACGCCAAATGCCTGTTCTTGCTCCAAAATCCGCCCGTAAACCCACATCTGATCAATGTCTGCATAGATACTATCCTGCGACAAAAGTTTGAGCTCTAAAGGATCACCACGATGAAATTGATGCATTACTTTTTCAGCCAAGGATCCGAAGATATCGAGGAAGCATGCAGATTCGGTTGACGATGGTTGCTTGATATTTTTGTCCAAAGTAAACTCTACTGTCTCGTCTCCAATCTTCATGGTAAGTCTACCTGCTCTAACATGGATAACAACATCTGCAGTGTTAAGAAACGGACGACCAAGAATGATGGGTACCTTAGAATCTTCGTCCATGTCAAGAACCACAAAATCCACCGGAATGTAGAAATTTCTGACTTTTAGTGGCACGTCCTCAAGTATTCCAGCAGGGTATTTGACGGATCGATCGGCTAATTGGAGAACTATTCTGGTAGGTTTTAGCTCGCCCACATTCAGCTTTTTGAAAATGGAGAGTGGAAGAAGGCTGACGCTTGCACCTAGATCACAAAGTGTTGGGATATCTACGGGTTCCTAGCATGCGATCATATCGATCTAGGGTTTGGTTTACTAGGTTTCATGCAGCGGAAGAAAGATCTAAACCTAGTCAAACGTCACACGCAACCAAACTCGCAAAACCCGAAAGATCGTGTATATCACCGAGGGAATCGTTACTTACCTCGTTCTCGATGAGACTTGAAGTTTATTTCGATCCGGGGCCTGTTCTAAATCACCAAGAGCTGAAAGTACAGCTCCTCTACACGTATCCACACCGACGGGAAGGATTCCAAACGATTTGGAACGAATCTGCTAGGATTAGTGAAGAAAAGGGTAACTCAAGAGACGAGATCCAATCCCGGGACAATAGAAATCGAAGAGAACAGCTTCTCTAGGGTTCTAGGATGTTTCTCTGAGTTTTAGGTCGGCCTTTTTAAAGTTTGGACGAAACCCCCAAACTTAAATAAGCTTAGAAAACCCTAAAATCGAATTATGGAAACTTTCCGGATCCCGGTCCGCCGGACCAGGAGCTTGGTCCGGCAGACCA
>NW_010967467.1:4821-7124 GCF_000463585.1 Tarenaya hassleriana
TTCCTGTCGGTGTGGATACGTGTAGAGGGACTGTAACTTCAGTCCTAGGTGATTTAGAATAGGCCCCGGATCGAAATAAACTTCAAGTCTCATCGAGAACGAGGTAAGTAACGATTCCCTTGGTGATATACACGATCTTTCGGGTTTTGCAAGTTTGGTTGCGTGTAACGTTTGACTAGGTTTAGATCTTTCTTCCGCTGCATGAAACCTAGTAAACCAAACCCTAGATCGATATGATCGCATGCTAGGAACCCGTAGATAACCCAACAGTGGTATTACCGCCCATTAGTAGAGCAAATGTCAAGGCCTCGAAGCCCGAAAAATCTGTTCCGAATCTGATCTGTCCGCGGTCAGCCGGACCAAGTGTTGGTCAGTCGGACCAGCAGGCAGATCAGATTCCGGACCGCGTGTTTGGTCAGGAGGACCAACGTTCACGCTGGTCAGCCCCGGACCAAATGTTGGTCCGGCGGACCAAGCATGAAAAACACAGGTCCGAGACGCATCGCGGACTGACCGGAAGAAGCGAACTGAGTTGGTCCGGAGCTGACCAAGTTTGGTCAGCCCCAGACCAAGCTCAGTTTTTGAACTGAGTCCGATTCCAGGTCAGCTCGGAGGAGTAGGAGAAGACTGAGTTGGTCCGGAGCTGACCAAAAGTTGGTCAGCCCTGGACCAAGCTCAGATTTTTCTCAAAACGGACAATTCTGGTCAGCTCCGGACTGGACCTCAGACACTTCTCAAGTCCGAAATTTTGTCCTCTTCCTCATGATTAATCTCAAGCTATTACCGCCCATTAGTAGAGCAACTGTCAAGGCCTCGATCGTCATGGTTACGGGTCATGCCCTAGCTGAGCGTGCCTGATTATCTTGGTGAGGCAGTATGAAGAAATCGTGATTCTCATAGCTCGAATATGGTTGAGCTTGAATTGGGTTATCAAGTCGGACTTGGACCTGATGGTAAGGATGGGATGAGGAACATGCAGTGATAGCGTATCACTATCCCATACTCATCTAGGAATCACATAGGATGTGATTGACAATGTGTTGTCTACCTAAATAGCATGTTTTTGAGCGTCATGCCCTAGCTGACTCAAAAGCATGTGAAATATGGATCCTAACTCACTTAGAAACTCATTGAGGGTGTTTTTCTTACTGGGAGCCTGTCACATTGCATCTATTGTCTGTGTTAGTATGCGTACTAAGCGACTTGCATATTTTCTGTCTGTTTGTTTGTCTTTTTCTGTAGTGTATATCTGTTGCAGGAATCTGGTTAATCTCACCATGCGATCTATCCTTATGAAGGATAAGCCTCTGACCACGGCTTCTAGATCGATCATTGATGCTTATTAGAAGCATGAGGATGATGATCTGGACGCGTCCAGTTTGATGCTTGGAAAGATGTCTTCGGAATTGCATGAGCAATTAGATGACATGGACAATTCATTGATGGATGATCAGTTGAATATGTCATTCCAAGAGAAAGCTGGGAGCCAAGGGAAGAATGATATGGTGGTTGTTGGAAAGAGTTCCAACAAAAGGAAGCGTTCCAAAGGTAAGGGAAAAAGGAAGTTGACAAGTGTTGTCACTAAGCCTAAGCCCAAACCCAAGAAGGAAGAGTGTTATTTCTGTCATGCCATTGGGCATTGGTACAGAAATTGCAGACTCTACCTGGAAGATCAAAGGAAGAAGAAGCTTGCAGAAGCTTCAACTTCTGGTATCTTCGTTATAGAGGCGAACTTATTTACTTCTACATCATGGGTATTAGATACCGGATGTGCCTCGCACATTTGTGCAAATGGGCAGGGACTGCGAGGAAGTAGACAATTGGCAAAGGGAGAAGTAGATCTCCGTGTCGGGAATGGAGCAAAAGTTGCTGCATTAACCGTCAGGACTTACGATCTCACTTTACCTTCTGGCCTTGTATTGGAGTTGCATGATTGTTATTTTGTACCTACCATCAGTAGGAACATCATATCGATTTCATGCTTAGACTCAGATGGTTTCAGATTTGTTATTGAGAACAAATGTCTGTCCATTTATAGAGGCGATTTATTCTATGGTAAAGGTTACCAGTTTAATGGCCTTTATATTTTGGAAGATGAACCATCTGGATACAGGTCGATCTATAATGTTAGTACCAAGCGGTTTAAGCCGAACGACTTAAATCCGACCTATCTCTGGCATTGTCGACTTGGCCACATCAACGAGAAACGCATAGCGAAGCTTCATTCTGATGGACTTCTTGATTCTTTTGATTATGAGTCAATTGAATCGTGCGATTCTTGTTTGATGGGAAAGATGACAAAA
>NW_010967467.1:10657-12467 GCF_000463585.1 Tarenaya hassleriana
GACCAAGCCTTCAGGTCAGCCGGTCCGTGGGCCTCGGACTAAGCTTGGTCCGCCGGACCAAGCTCCTGGTCCGGCGGACCGGGATCTGGGAAACTTTCCAAAATTTGTTTTTTAGGGTTTTCTAATCTTATTTAAGTTTGGGGTTTCGTCCAAACTTAATTAAGGCCGACCTAAAACTCAGAGAAGCATCCTAGAACCCTAGAGAACCTGTTCTCTTCGATTTCTATTGTCCCGGGATTGGATCTCGTCTCTTGAGTTACCCTTTTCTTCACTAATCCTAGCAGATTCGTTCCAAATCGTTTGGAATCCTTCCCGTCGGTGTGGATACGTGTAGAGGGACTGTAACTTCAGTCCTAGGTGATTTAGAACATGCCCCGGATCGAAATAAACTTCAAGTCTCATCGAGAACGAGGTAAGTAACGATTCCCTTGGTGATATACACGATCTTTCGGGTTTTGCAAGTTTGGTTGCGTGTGACGTTTGACTAGGTTTAGATCTTTCTTCCGCTGCATGAGACCTAGTAAACCAAACCCTAGATCGATATGATCGCATGCTAGGAACCCGTAGATAACCCAACAAGTCTCAGGTTTACCTGGAAGAACACCGGACGGTCTTTGAGAGTTTGCTGCGAGCTGGGCAATCTGATTGTCCACAACCTTAAAGTGGGCGTCAATGTTCACGAATTGAGTGCGGAATTCCTGAGTTTGCTTCTCATGTGCCTGAATGAGCTGTTGAATAAGAGCATTTGTATCTTGAGAAGGGTCGCGATTACCCGGAGGTGTAGGATTATTGTAATTGGAGTTCTAATTAGGGCCTTTGGATTGAAAAGCAAAGCCGGGTGGAATCCTCTGGTTTGGACTGTTGGATGGTCTAAATTTGTTCGGTGCGGGATTCTCAACATTGTTCGACTTGTAGGAGAGATTTGGGTGATTCCTCCAGCTTGAGTTGTACGAGCCCATGTAGTTATTGTTGGCCACTAGTTCAGATCTTCAACCCTCTCCTCAATCGCATAAAGACCATGATCCTCCTGTGGATGTGTCGGGACATCTGTGGTAGAAATCAGGTTGGCGCTTGCAAATTTAGCATTAAGTACTGCCAACTGATCAAGAACCATCTTTAGGCTGGGGTCGCCTTCTCGCTTTGGTATATCGCGTGAATATTCGTTCGGAACGTCTTCTTCTTGATCCATCATCTCAATGTGCTGTTCCAATTCTGTGAATGACTTATTTTGGATGCTGCTGCCACAGGAGGCGCGGATCAAAGTCTTGGTATCGTTGCGGAGTCCTCGAAAGAAAGTGTTGATCAGATAACTCTTGTCGAGTCCATGATGAGGGCATGATTTCTGATATCCCTTGTATCTTCTCCAAGCATCATGTAAACTCTCCCTTTGATCCTGCTTAAACGAATGTATACCGGAGAGAGCTGCTTGAGTGCGATGGGTTGGAAAGAACTTAGACATGAACTGAACTTCCAATTGATCCCAAGTATGGATAGAATCAGGGGCTAAGTCGTATAGCCATTCCAGTGCAGCATCCATGAGAGTCCAGGGAAAAGCGAGTAGACGGAGGTCATCGTCTGTCACCCTGGCCTCTCTTTTGATCGAGCGACACATCATCTTGAAACGCGTAAGATGTGCGTTCGGGTCTTCGTTTGGCCTACCCCGGAAGGAATTATTGCTAAGCATCTGAATGGTAGTCGGGTTAAGCTCAAAACGAGTCATATCGATGGTCGGCAGTCATATACCGGCCATAAGCTCGGTGTGCTTCGGCGTGTTGTATTGAGCGAAAGTTGAGTCAACATTGCCTTCGGC
>NW_010967467.1:12537-20888 GCF_000463585.1 Tarenaya hassleriana
TGTTGTACTGGGCAAAGGTTGAGTCAGCATTGCCTTCGACACCATCAGGAAGAGCAAAATCTCGGTTGTTCTCCATCTGTCTTTGCTGTCGTCGGAGGCGTGTGATGGTTCTTTCAAGTTCAGGATCAAGAGGTACTAGGTCTGATATCCCAGAATTTCTGGTCATGCACTAGGAAACCCTGCACACAAACGAAAAACAACAGACAAACGAAAAAAAAAGTGAGAAATCACTTAAGAAAAAGAAAAGCAAAAAGATCAAGACTAGATAGGATCTAATCCTGTTGCCTAAATTGTCCCCGGCAACGGCGCCAAAAACTTGATGTCAGAAATCTAGGCGAATAAATTCGATCAAGTTATAATATCCTAGACTCAACAATTAACCGCAAGTGTACGGATCGTGTGTAGTAGCTAGGGTCGAACACAGGGACAAAATTAAGCAAAGGAGTTAAACCCAAATCCAAATCTAAATCCAAGAAAAATAATAGGAATGTGGAGAATGGAATGTCGAGAACAAAGCAATTAACTAAAACGGTTGTAGACAATCAATGGAAAACACTGCAGGCTTCGGGATTGCTTTACATGCAAGGATCTTCTCTAAAGATGCAGATCTCGGTAATTCATAAATCCAATTCGGAGAATTCAAGCTCTACAATAGAAATTAACTCTCTCGAGTTTAATCTCACTATCCAGACTTTATCCTATTAATCTCTCGATTCAATAATCTAAATCCTGGATGCATGAACAAATGCTATCATAATTCCTAGGCAGATATTCATCTCTCAATGCAATACCTGTTCCATCTATTGAATTATTTCCAGATTATAATCTCATATGTCTATGCGAATTAGAATCCTAAGTTCATTCAATCAAGTGGCCAACAGGATCAAAAGCATTAATCTCAACTCAATAAACCGAATAGAATAAATAAATCCACCGAGTCTGGAATTAAAAACAATAGATCCCTACATAGCAAATCCCTAACCCGCAACAAGGGGACTACTCGCTACGCATCGAAACGACAGGGTTCATATCAATACAACAAGACATTGTAAAATAGAATAAGGAAGAAACTCTTAGTCGATTTCTCGGCTTCGTGATCTCCGTCTTCTACTCCAATCTCTTGCTTCCTGATAATCTCTCTCTTTTCTCTGCTCTTGGGTGATTGTTCTGCTCAAAATTCGGAATCTCCTCTGACCTAGCATCCGTGTCTCCTTTTTCTCCTTCCTCCCTTGGCCGAAATCGGAATGTTTCCAAAATCTAACTGACGAAACGATCGTTTTGACATTAAGTGAAACGATCGTTTCGTCTCTGAGCTATTTTCTGATTTTTCGCGACGCAAAACGATCGTTTTGAAATTCCTGAACCGATCGTTTTGACTCTCTAAGTAAATTCGGATTTTCGGCATGTGAAACGATCATTTCGGCTCGAGTAAAACGATCGTTTTGACTCTCTGTTCTCCTATTCTTCAGATTTTTGATTCTTTCTTCGGGTTTTGCGTCTTTTTGTCGCTTCTATGATGTAGTATCTGCAAAGATTAACAACGAACAAATCCGAAGCTAAACACGCACTTAAACGTCTCAAATGTCATAAAGTGAAGTAAATATTTCGGATGAATCGTATGAAAATCGATGATATATTGCGTGTTATCAACCACCCTTTGGTAAAGTACTCGTCAAGACATCGATCATCCGTGTGTAGGTTTCGCCTACGCGAGGTGCACTGGGTTACCTTTGTGAAACGGGATGGAAGAGATAATTTGTTATAGGTTTCGCCTACGCGAGATGTACCAAGTTATTTCATTCCATGAACTGGAATATGGTTTTGGCTAAATTGAGTCATCAAAAGGGTTTTGGACTCAATGGTACAAGATGAGATACAGCATGCAATAGTATGTGATACTATGATCTCATGACTGTTTGTCTACCTGATTAGCATAATCTTAAGAAATAATGCCAAAGAAGACTTAAGGATTATGTTTGGAATCGGGATCCTAGTACCCATAAGAGGATACCGAGGGTTATCATCTTAGTGGAGTTTTTATCGTGTTTTGTCTATTTGTCTGTTGATGTGCTTAGAACTGTTCTTTGCTTGTTTTCTATATGTATTTATATCTTCTTATGTTATACTGTATGAAATTCTGTAGATGGCGCACAACGGAACTGGTAATGTACCAAATCTGTCACCTTCGTTGCGATCGATCATTGAGCATGAAAAACTCAATGGGGCGAACTTCCTTGACTGGTGCCACTACTTGAGAGTTGTTCTCAGAAGCAAAGATAAGGAGTACGTCCTCGACGAACCGTTTGTCGATGAGGAGCCACCGAACAACGCATCACGGGCTGTCAAGGATGCTTATTGAAGCATAAGAAAGACAACCGTGATGTGAGCTGCCTTATGCTTGGAATAATGACTCCTGACTTGATCAAACAGTTTGATGGTCTGGGTGCTTGGTTGATGATGGATCAACTTAAGCTAATGTTCGAAGAGAAAGCCTGCTCAGAGAGGTTCAAGGTTATGTGTAGTCTTTTGGACTGTAAGCTGGCTAACGGGTGTCCTGTCGGTCCACATGTAGAGTCATTTTGATGATTTGGAACGACTTGGCGCTAAGATGCACAAGGAGCTTGCGGTGGACATGGTCCTTCATTCACTTCCTGATAGTTTTCGACATTTTGTCTTAAACTATGATATGAATGGTATGGAAAAGAGCTTAACCGAGCTGCATGGGATGTTGGTGTCGACAGAGCAGAAGATTAAGACTGATAAGAGCATCCTTGTCGTGCAATCTGGAAAGAGTTCCAGAAAGCGACCATGAGGAAAAGGAAAGGGTAAGGAATCGGCAAAGAAGGCAAAAGTTGCCGTACCGAAGTCCATGTTGGTTTAGTGCTCTATGATGTACTATTATGCGAGCTTTATTTAGATACATTTGATGTATTGACACTTTCTATGAGTTAATGGATATAAATATTTGTTTCATTACGTATTGTGCATACTTGATATGTTATGAAATCCATGTATTGTTATGAAAAATACTAAACTCCCTAGTCATGCATCATTGTGGGAATAATGATATACTAAGACTAGTATGATGTGTGATTGATGATCATATAGATAATCATAGGTATTGGATACGATCACGATCATAGGTATTCGTTGGAGAACGCAATACTGGATTGACCCGCATGAGATTATCACATGGACTAGCGTCATTACTTGAATCTCATATGGCGGTTCTATGATTGGATCCGAAGGCCTAAGAAATCTACGGAATCCAACATGAGGAGTTGCGTGCTTTGAACACGTCAAACGTCCTGCGTAATAGGAGGAATATAAAGGCGTGTATCAGGTCGAAACGAATCATGTGTTGGATTGTAGATAGTCAAGACGGGATTTGTACCTCTCGTAAAAGAGAGAGATATCGCTAGGCTCCTCGTGTGAGCGAGACTATAGAAATGTGTGGCCGCACTATAGACGAACGTCGTCTATTTCAGTCAGTCGAACTCAGTGAACGAGAAAGCAGTCGAATCAGATAAGGTGGCTTGTCCATGCCTTATGTTCGACATATGATATCGCGATACAAAAGGATCATCAGCCGGAATCATCACTGGTGTTCGTAAGATCACGAATAAACTCTATTCGAGATACGTAGTCATAGTGTCTTGCTAGAGACCGCTATGACTTGTATATCCGAAATAGAGATTTCGAGTTATACTGCTATATCGAATGAGCCTACAGGGTCGCCCACGCCGGGAAGGACAAATGCACGAGAAAAACGTCGAGAAATCTGGACAGAGGTCCGGACCGTCCGATTGGGCGTTCCAGCCCCGACAGTCCAGACGCGTGGTTCGTCCATTCAGTCTACTGAACGGACGGTCCACGTTATGATGTAGACCGTTCGTTCTACGTGGTGGAACGGACGGTCCACGTTAAAGGCAGACCTTCCGTTCTACATGCTGGAACGGGCGGTCCACGTGTATTTCAAGACCATCCGTTCCGGCCTTCGGATTTTTCGAAAATTAAACCGAAATTAGGGTTAAATCACTTTATAAGAATGAGATTAAACCCTAATAAAGGGTGGCCGACTTTAGAATACTTTTGACAGACTTTTGGTGAGATCCAAGAGGTTCGAAGTGTGATCGAAGTCTCGTTTTCTCGAAGCACAAAACCGAATAGCAGATTCGGGTCCTAGCAGACAAGTTCCAATCGTTGGAATTTATCCCGAGGTATGGATACGTGTAGAGGGCGAGGTATTCTTCCTCCCTTTCGTGATCGAACGAGTTCTTCAATTGATACAGGCCCCGGATCGATTGAGGTAAGCGTTCTTAATTTTCTACGATTCATAAGAAGCATGGTTCTAGAGTTTCATAAATTTTTGTTTTACATCCGCTGCGCAAACCCTAGAATCGATATCTTAGGAATAGGATTCTTCTCTATATTTTGATGAGAATTTGTCTAGGTTTTATAGGATAATCACATGCACTTCTGGTCATGCACTAGGAAACCCTGCACACAAACGAAAAACAACAGACAAACGAAAAAAAAAGTGAGAAATCACTTAAGAAAAAGAAAAGCAAAAAGATCAAGACTAGATAGGATCTAATCCTGTTGCCTAAATTGTCCCCGGCAACGGCGCCAAAAACTTGATGTCAGAAATCTAGGCGAATAAATTCGATCAAGTTATAATATCCTAGACTCAACAATTAACCGCAAGTGTACGGATCGTGTGTAGTAGCTAGGGTCGAACACAGGGACAAAATTAAGCAAAGGAGTTAAACCCAAATCCAAATCTAAATCCAAGAAAAATAATAGGAATGTGGAGAATGGAATGTCGAGAACAAAGCAATTAACTAAAACGGTTGTAGACAATCAATGGAAAACACTGCAGGCTTCGGGATTGCTTTACATGCAAGGATCTTCTCTAAAGATGCAGATCTCGGTAATTCATAAATCCAATTCGGAGAATTCAAGCTCTACAATAGAAATTAACTCTCTCGAGTTTAATCTCACTATCCAGACTTTATCCTATTAATCTCTCGATTCAATAATCTAAATCCTGGATGCATGAACAAATGCTATCATAATTCCTAGGCAGATATTCATCTCTCAATGCAATACCTGTTCCATCTATTGAATTATTTCCAGATTATAATCTCATATGTCTATGCGAATTAGAATCCT
The DNA here is from genome assembly GCF_000463585.1 of Tarenaya hassleriana. Lineage (NCBI taxonomy): Eukaryota > Viridiplantae > Streptophyta > Magnoliopsida > Brassicales > Cleomaceae > Tarenaya > Tarenaya hassleriana. The sequence goes on from NW_010967467.1 coordinate 17,713, forward strand.
AAGTTCATTCAATCAAGTGGCCAACAGGATCAAAAGCATTAATCTCAACTCAATAAACCGAATAGAATAAATAAATCCACCGAGTCTGGAATTAAAAACAATAGATCCCTACATAGCAAATCCCTAACCCGCAACAAGGGGACTACTCGCTACGCATCGAAACGACAGGGTTCATATCAATACAACAAGACATTGTAAAATAGAATAAGGAAGAAACTCTTAGTCGATTTCTCGGCTTCGTGATCTCCGTCTTCTACTCCAATCTCTTGTTTCCTGATAATCTCTCTCTTTTCTCTGCTCTTGGGTGATTGTTCTGCTCAAAATTCGGAATCTCCTCTGACCTAGCATCCGTGTCTCCTTTTTCTCCTTCCTCCCTTGGCCGAAATCGGAATGTTTCCAAAATCTAACTGACGAAACGATCGTTTTGACATTAAGTGAAACGATCGTTTCGTCTCTGAGCTATTTTCTGATTTTTCGCGATGCAAAACGATCGTTTTGAAACTCCTGAACCGATCGTTTTGACTCTCTAAGTAAAAACCCTGTTTCGCGATTTTCAGCATCCGAATGGGAATAGGACTCTTGGGAGCCGCCCTAGGGTTATAAAAAAGCCCTAGCCACGTCCTAGAAGAGGGGAGAGCCTTAGAGAACACTTAGATACAGACTTTTGGAGAGCTTTTGGTGAAGAGAAGAATAGAAGTTCACGGGATTTCGGGAAGAAGAAGGAAGATTTGATCGTGAAGACTGCACATCTACATGACCTTTTCTCTCCTCTCTTTTATCTCTTTTTCTCTGTTCTTTTTATTGTTTTCCATGAACCGTGAGTAGATCCACGACTATGGGTTAGGGATTCGTATGTGTTTTGGGTATGTTTGAACCCTAACTTGGATTTCGGTTTTGATTTGTTTCGGTTCTATTGATTTGCGCTTTTATTGGATTGATGTTTGCTAACCTCTTGGTCAATTATCTTAGATTCTAAACTACATAGAGATATGAGTTGGCTTCGGATCAAAATCAATAGGATAGATCGTATTATTCACATAGAGATATGGTTTAATCGATCTAGGGTTGATGATAGTGTTCTTCATGCATCTAGAGTTAACTTGAATAGATCGAGAGATTGACGAGTTACTCTGTAGGTAGACCGGGAGGTGAATTCTCTATCTTTGTTGCTTGATGATTTCCGAATACAAGTCATAATCGTTATTCTCGCATGCTTAGCATATACCCATACACTCGAATACGATCCCGACACCCATAGTCATCTTTGTTTGATAGGTTACTCATTTTCATTGCTTTCTTATTTTATTTTCCATTTTTTCCATATTTCCATCATCACTTCCACTTCTACTTGCTTTGATTTAGTTTCGATTAGGATTTAGAGTTAGCAACCGGTCCTTGTGTTCGACCCCGTGTTATGACGATCCATATCCTTGCGGTGAGTTGTGAATCGGGTTATAGATTTTAGACTCGGTACACACATATCAAGATCCCAGGAAACCCAACAGTGGTATCAGAGCCTGGTTGCTCTGTTTTGATTTCGTAGAAATCAATCACGCACGTTTTAGGATTTGAATTGTTTGAATCCATATTTGCTTTGATGTCTATGCATGTTTGATGATTGAATCTATGGTAGATTGCATGTTTCATGTTGCATAGAGTGTAGGAGTTCGAATCTGAGTCTACAGATGAATTCAGATCAGTTTCGGGTCTGAACGGGAACGAGAACGCGGAAAAACGTGATCTGATCACGAAGACCTAGCCTAGACCGTCCGTTCTGGGTATGCCAGACCGGACAGTCCAGGGGTGGCGAACTGAGGGTAGACCGACTGGACCGTCCGTTCTGAGTGTGTGGACCGTCCGTTCTAGATAGTCTGAGTACGGACCGTCCGCTCTGGCTCACTAGACTGTCTGTTCTATGGCTTAGAGTGGACCGTCCGTTCTGCTGTCATGGACCGTCCGTTCCGTATGTTCTCCAAGGCTGGTCCATCTGTTCCACACCTGGAACAGACGGTCCGAGGCCCAAACTCTGATATTTTTCCGTTTTCTAATCCGATTATACAATTGTTGCTTAATCTGATTGACTGTGACTCAAATAGACATGATTTATTCTTATGGATGGCCCATAGTGAATGAATGCATGTAACTTGATCAAGATATTGGATATGCTTGATTGAGTGGGAGCTTCAAGATTGAGATTACATAATCGAATGGATGGTCTATTCGGATTATGTATTACATCTGATTAAGGAACAATGGTTGATCCTCGATATATACAATCGTTGCACAGAAACCGGTTAGATCTAGGAGCTCTACGAGTAAAGCATTTGTCAAGGCCTCGATCGTACGTGTCATGGGCCATACCAAAGCTGGTTGTGCCATATTATCTTGGTGAGGCAAGATGCAGAAATGGTGGTTCTCATAGCTTGAAAGTAGATGCTTGATCTAGGTGTGGTTTCGAAAATCTCTTTTTCATGTAATGCTAAGTGTGTACCTCCCATTACTAGAGCACCTGTCAAGGCATCGATCATCCATAACACGGGTCATGCCAAAGTTGAATATGGTTTGCCTTAGGTTAAGTCGTCAGGGTTGACTTGAGACTTAATGGTACAGATGAGACGAGTATGCAATGATATTCGATATCATAGTCTCATAAAAGATCTAAGAATCACATTGGATGGGATTGACATTAGATGTCTACCTAAATAACGTAGGGATAAGTGTAAAAACTTGTTCTTATGTGAAATATGGATCTTAGTCCCATATAGAAAATTATTATAGGGTTATTTTTCTGTATGGAAATATAGCTTGTATATGCATCTATGTTGTCATTGATTGATGATGGACTAGCTGGTAGTAGATCATTGATAGAATCTGCATATTGTTTTTGTTTCGTTCTATTTTGTCTTTTTCTGTAGGACATAGCATCGATCGGTAGTGTACCGAAGTCGACGATGCGATCTATCCTTATGAAGGATAAGCCTCTGACCACGGCTTCTAGATTGATCATTGTTGATGCTTATTGGAAGCATGTGGATGATGATCTGGACAAGTCTAGCTTGACACTTGGAAACATGACTTCGGAATTGCGTAAGCAATTAGAGGATATGGACGATTCTTTGATAGTTGATCAGTTGAATGCGTCATTCCAAAAGAAAGCTGAGAGCCACGGAAAGAGT
>NW_010967467.1:21045-21289 GCF_000463585.1 Tarenaya hassleriana
TCCCGACGGCTAATGCAACAACTTTTGCTCCATTCCCAACGCGGAGATCTACTTCTCCTTTTGCCAGTTGTCTACTTCCTTGCAGCCCTTGCACATTTCCACAAATGTGCGAGGCACTTCCGGTATCCAATACCCACGATGTAGAAGTAAACAAATTAGCCTCTATAACGAAGACACCAGAAGTCGATGCTTCTCTAAGCTTCTTCTTCTCCTGATCTTCCAGGTAGAGTCTACAATTTCTATA
>NW_010967467.1:32154-32579 GCF_000463585.1 Tarenaya hassleriana
GCTTCTGGATCGATCATTGATGCTTATTGGAAGCATGAGGATGATGATCTGGACGTGTCCAGCTTGATGCTTGGAAAGATGCCTTCGGAATTGCGTAAGCAATTAGAGGACATGGACAATTCTTTGATAGTTGATTAGTTGAATGTGTCATTCCAAGAGAAAGCTGGGAGCCGAGGGAAGAATGATATGGTAGTTCCACCAAAAGGAAACGTTCCAAGGGCAAGGGCAAGAGGAAAGTGGCAAGCGTTGTCATTGAACCTAAGCCGTGAGTCCAAGAAGGAAGAGTGTTATTTCTGTCATGCCATCGGGCATTGGTATAGAAATTGCAGACTCTACCTGGAAGATCAGAGGAAGAAGAAGCTTACAGAAGCTTCGACTTCTGGTATCTTCGTTATAGAGGCGAACTTGTTTACTTCTACATCATG
>NW_010967467.1:34568-35397 GCF_000463585.1 Tarenaya hassleriana
CTGACTCAAAAACATGTGAAATATGGATCCTAACTCACTTGGAAACTCATTGAGGGTGTTTTTCTTAGTGGGAGCCTGTCATATTGCATCTATTATCTGTGTTAGTAAGTGTACTAAGCGACCTGCATATTTTCTGTCTGTTTGTTTGTCTTTTTCTGTAGTATATATCTGTTGCTGGAATCTGGTTAATCTTACCATGCGATCTATCCTTATGAAGGATAAGCCTCTAACCAAGGCTTCTAGATCAATCATTGATGTTTTTGGGAAGCATATGGATGATGGTCTAGACGTGTCCAGCTTGATGCTTGGAAAGATGTCTTCAGAATTGCGTGAGCAATTAGATGACATGGACAATTCATTGATGGTTGATCAGTTGAATGTGTCATTCCAAGAGAAAGCTGGGAGCAAAGGGAAGAATGATATGGTAGTTGTTGGAAAGAGTTCCAGCAAAAGGAAGCGTTCCAAAGGTAAGGGCAAGAGGAAAGTGACAAGTGTTGTCACTAAGCCTAAGCCTAAACCCAAAAAGGAAGAGTGTTATTTCTGTCATGCTGTTGGGCATTGGTATAGAAATTGCAGACTTTACCTGGAAGAACAGAGGAAGAAGAAGCTTGCAGAAGCTTCGACTTCTGGTATTTTTTTATAGAGGCTAACTTGTTTACTTCTACATCGTGGGTATTGGATACCGGATGTGCCTCGCATATTTGTGCAAATGTGAAAGGACTACGAAGAAGTAGACAATTGGCGAAGGGAGAAGTAGATCTCCGCGTCGGGAATGGAGCAAAAGTTGCTGCATTGACCGTCGGGACTTATGATCTGACTTTACCTTCTG
>NW_010967467.1:35608-36358 GCF_000463585.1 Tarenaya hassleriana
TATTGATTGGACATAAAAGAGGACGTTCCAAGGAAGGTGTAGAAACAAACGGTGCGCGATTCGGGTAAGAAACGAGTGAGAACGGAGCAATCGAAGTCAGTCGGGACGGACCAGAAATGCAGAACGGACAGACTGGCAAAGGCAGAACGGACGGACTGCTTAAGGCAGAACGAACGGACCATGAACGAGCGAGGAGCTGGGCCGAAATTGGGCCCAGACCATCCGTTCCAGACCCAGAACAGACGGTCCACTGGACAGCACGCAATGGCCAACTTGCTGCCTTGGGACGCGTATTTCTCTGCGTTTCCGGACCCCACCGGCGTCAAGTCGTCGACCAATCTGTTCAGGTTGATGCAGGCTCGACCTTGGGCCTGGGCTTGAGCCCATTCAACCTCCCTCTCGCAGCATAAACCTCTCCCAAGGTAGGGGTTTCACCATTTTCGGACAAAATCAGAGAAAAGAGAGGGAGAGGAGAAAGAGAGAGAAATGGGCGAAAACCAGGGAGAATCGACGCAAGGAAAGCTCGGGAACACGAAGGGGGACATCCCTAGAATGTCTAGAAGAGATTTCCGGCAAGAAACAGATCGGAAAACACCTCGAAATCCGGCCAAAACCAGATCTGAGCCGAAACAGAGGTGAGTGGCTCGAGTTGCGTATGTGTAAGCTCGTTTTCGTCAATGTGATTGTGTTATTTCGATGGTTTGTTGCTTGGATTAGATAGAGGACACTTCAATGAACATTTAGCAACAA
>NW_010967467.1:45950-46806 GCF_000463585.1 Tarenaya hassleriana
AACGGGATTAAACGGACTGCGAACCTGGACCGGACGGTCTGAGTGTCAGACCGTCCGTTCCAGCTCATGGAACGTCCGTTCCACGATGATTTGCGGACCGTCCGTTCTATACTTATGGACCGTCCGTTCCAGGAGTTCTCAGAGACTGGTCCGTCCGTTCCACACCTAGAACGGACGGTCAGAGGTCCAGATTCCGAAATTTTTCATTTTCTAGGTCTGATTACGCAACCGTTGCTTAATCTGATCAACTGCAACTCAAATAGACATGATTTATTCTTATGGATGGTCCATAGTGAATGAATGCATGTAACTTAATCAAGATATTGGATATGCTTGATTGAGTGGGAGCTTCGAGATTGGGAATACATAATCGAATGGATGGTCTGTTCGGATTATGTACAATCAATGCACAGAAACCGGTTAGATCTAGGAGCTCTATGAGTAAAGCACTTGTCAAGGCCTCGATCGTACGTGTCATGGGCCATGCCAAAGCTGGGTGTGCCGTATTATCTTGGTGAGGCAAGATGGAGAAATGGTGGTTCTCATAGCTTGAAAGTAGATGCCGGGCGACCCGCCCGAAAAATGGGCGACCAGCTCATTTTGTCTGAGCAGCGGCACTGTTCACGCGGGCGACCCGCCCGAAAAATGGGCGACCAACTCATTTTGTCTGCGCAGCGACACTGTTCACGCGAGCGACCGGGACCAAAAATGGGCGACCCAGTGTAAAAAACGGGCGACCCGCCCGAATTGTCTGAGCAATGACGCTGTTCACGCGAGCGACCGCCCGTAAGAATGGGCGACCCGCCCGTTTTCTCTGAGCAAAAACGATCCGGGTACTGTAGAAGCGAGCGACCCG
>NW_010967467.1:46850-47776 GCF_000463585.1 Tarenaya hassleriana
TTGGGGTCGTCGAAGGCGTAGTGAGTTTAACATGGCGCATTTAGAATGTCGGCATTATATGCTTAAATGGATATCAACAATTTCTACAATTAAGCTCATTGCCTAATCTAAAGGATTGGAATTAGGTAACTAATTCCGAAATCCCTAACCGTTCTTGACTCGTCTCAAGGTTCAAAAGAGGAATCACACGACGATTGGGACCCCGAACATGCTCCACAAGTGGAACTAAAGCCCTTACCCCAAGGGCTTAGGTATGTCTTCCTTGGCTCAAATTCTACTTATCTTGTTATCGTTAATGATGCATTAGATGAGGATCAAGTAGAAAAACTTACCAAGTTGCTTAGGCAATATAGGGAAGTCCTAGGTTACACTCTAGGAGACATTAAGGGTCTTAGCCCCTCTCTTTGTATGCATCGCATACATTTAGAGGATGATACCAAATCGTCAATTGAACATCAACGTAGGCTAAACCCGGACATGAAAGAAGTGGTCAAGAAAGAGGTCTTGAAATTGTTAGATGCGGGTATCATTTACTCGATTTCGGATAGCTCTTGGGTTAGCCCGGTGCAAGTCGTGCCTAAGAAGGGAGGAATCACGGTCGTTCCAAATGAAAACAATGAACTCATACCAACTAGAACTGTTACGGGATGGAGAATGTGCATCGATTATCGAAAACTTAACACAAACACCCGTAAGGATCACTTCCCCCTTCCATTCATTCAATACTCTTCGTGAAGAAGAAGGACGGGAGTATGCATTTGTGCATTGATTACCGGGGGCTCAACCAGGTAACCGTCAAGAATCGGTACCCGTTATCGAGGATTGATGAGTTACTGGACCAGCTATAGGGAGCCCAGTGATTCTCGAAGATAGATTTACGATCCGGATATCATCAGATTCGGGTCAAGGAGGATGACGTGCAGAAG
>NW_010967467.1:48309-56664 GCF_000463585.1 Tarenaya hassleriana
AGAGGTTGACATCAGCTCCGATCCTGGCATTGCCACGACCGGGTATGCTCTATGAGGTATACACTGACGCGTCCAAACACGGACTCGGATGCGTGTTGATGCAGGAGGGACATGTAATCGCTTATACGTCGAGGCAGCTGAAGAAGCATGAGGAGAACTACCCGACTCACGACATGGAGTTAGCAGCTTTCAACTAGTGTATGGGAAAGCTTGCCACCTACCGGTTGAGTTGGAGCATAAGGCATATTGGGCGATTAAGGCGTTGAATTACGACTGGAAAACCGCAGCAGAAAAACGAGTGCTAGAGCTCCACCACTTGGAGGAAATTCGTTTGGACGCATATGAAAACGCGCGGATTTACAAGGAGCGGGCCAAGAAGTGGCACGACCGGCACATCCTCAATCGAAACTTCCAACAAGGTGACCTCGTTCTTTTATTTAATTCTCGACTAAAACTTTTTCCAGGAAAACTGAAATCAAGGTGGTCGGGACCGTTCATCATAAAGAACGTCACCTCTCATGGAGCGGTAGAACTCGACAACGGAAAAGGCGGAACTTTCATAGTCAACACTCAAATACTCAAGCCATACAATCCAGGGAGTATTAGACCAGAAGGAGGTACCTCTGTACTCTCCCTCTCTTTAATCGATTGAACCGGATTTCGGTCTAGCTACGACCTTAACTAGCAACCCGGTTAATACCGGGATGTACATTCTTCACCTTCTTTGTTTCTTTTCTCTTTTCTTAATCAAGCCTCCAAAATTCCCTCGTAACAACCTCTTCGATCAAATACAACACGAGTGCGAGGAAAGATCCGTTTTGCATCGAAAAACTCGGAAAGTGAGCGGTCGCCCAAGGTATCCCAAGGATCTTTAGTAGTTTCACATCCTTGTATATGTTCAAACTCCTCAAGACAGACACTAGTGAAAATAATAGATAGCGCTGTCTGGTTCATGGCAGAGTCCCGCTTTTCTTGAGTTGTCCACTGGCTCTTTGGTTTCGCTTTGGCAATTCTATCGGTAATATCAGTCGATCGACTCCATCCGTCAGTAACTGCGCTCCAAGTATCTTCATCAAGCCCACAAAATATAAGAACTAATCTTGACTTTCCAATGCCCATATTTGATTGAGTCGAGCATAACAGTGTTTATCCGAGGGATTGTAACTTCTTGAAACCTTCCATCGTGTGAATCTGAATCTTACACCGATATGAGAGGAAATATTCCTACAATCAGTGACCTGCTCTGATACCAATTGAAAAAACACTATCACACGATTTTTCAATTCAAGAATTTCCAAACTGATTCTATTTCTTTGATACGTGTCAAGTACACTTCAATCTTTTTCAAATAGCACTCAACCCACATAGTTTCTCTCCCCCTGAGTAAAACCCCAGTATCACATGAAATTCTATCAACCACAAACACTTTGTGTGCAGCACACACCACGTGTTACCCTAGACCTCGTCTAGGCCTAGTGAGCTGTTCGTCTGTTATTTAAGGCTATCCCTCATATCTACCTCACATTCTCTCAGATATCTCTCACCAGTGTTTCCCTTACAGTCTCTCATTGATCTCACACTCAATGCTCTGCAATAGCAATCTTCTCGACTACCTCTTCTGTTGCATAATATTATGTATTTATGGACTTCTCTCTATGATTCTCCAAATATGTTTCGAATATGTCCTTTGCCTTTTTCCTCTTTGATGTGTATATCTTTTTCCTGTTTCTTTCATTGTTTGCTTTCCAGATTTGTTCCATCCTTCCATTTATCGATTTGAACCTTATAGATATTGAATATGTTGTTTCATTACTTTAACATATTTGAAAAAAACTAGTTTTATCAATAAAACCACAATCGAATTCTAAATTAAATAAAACTAAATAAATCGCCCAAGGTATCCCAAGGATCTTTAGTAGTTTCACATCCTTGTATATGTTCAAACTCCTCAAGACAGACACTAGTGAAAATAATAGATAGCGCTGTCTGGTTCATGGCAGAGTCCCGCTTTTCTTGAGTTGTCCACTGGCTCTTTGGTTTCGCTTTGGCAATTCTATCGGTAATATCAGTCGATCGACTCCATCCGTCAGTAACTGCGCTCCAAGTATCTTCATCAAGCCCACAAAATATAAGAACTAATCTTGACTTTCCAATGCCCATATTTGATTGAGTCGAGCATAACAGTGTTTATCCGAGGGATTGTAACTTCTTGAAACCTTCCATCGTGTGAATCTGAATCTTACACCGATATGAGAGGAAATATTCCTACAATCAGTGACCTGCTCTGATACCAATTGAAAAAACACTATCACACGATTTTTCAATTCAAGAATTTCCAAACTGATTCTATTTCTTTGATACGTGTCAAGTACACTTCAATCTTTTTCAAATAGCACTCAACCCACATAGTTTCTCTCCCCCTGAGTAAAACCCCAGTATCACAAGAAATTCTATCAACCACAAACACTTTGTGTGCAGCACACACCACGTGTTACCCTAGACCTCGTCTAGGCCTAGTGAGCTGTTCGTCTGTTATTTAAGGCTATCCCTCATATCTACCTCACATTCTCTCAGATATCTCTCACCAGTGTTTCCCTTACAGTCTCTCATTGATCTCACACTCAATGCTCTGCAATAGCAATCTTCTCGACTACCTCTTCTGTTGCATAATATTATGTATTTATGGACTTCTCTCTATGATTCTCCAAATATGTTTCGAATATGTCCTTTGCCTTTTTCCTCTTTGATGTGTATATCTTTTTCCTGTTTCTTTCATTGTTTGCTTTCCAGATTTGTTCCATCCTTCCATTTATCGATTTGAACCTTATAGATATTGAATATGTTGTTTCATTACTTTAACATATTTGAAAAAAACTAGTTTTATCAATAAAACCACAATCGAATTCTAAATTAAATAAAACTAAATAAAATAAAATCTATTTTAATATAAAAAGTTACAAACCGAACGACTATTTCTTTTCTAAAACTGAAATAACCGAACTTGATCTGAATGGAATTCTAAAATGATCATCACCCCCTGATTTTTTATACTGGATTTGGCAAGATTCATTATCCAAATTTTTATTTGAATTCGAATTTAAATAGTTTATGGATTCCCTACATCCAAGATAAAGATTGAAAATATAAATACCAAAATACCGTCGATTTTAATTATGATTACAAAAATTAATCTAAACTCATCTCTCTTTTACATTGTGATGAGGTCATCCTCCTAGACTTGGAAGAGGACGAACACAAGGGGGTGGACCAGGACATTGAAGTGGAGCCGAGCAGGGAGATTGGAACCAACAACAACAACACCGGCGATGCTATCTTTCCGTCTATGCTAGAACCACTACTCATGAGGTCAAAGATACGAACATGGCAGGCCAAAGTAAGGGTTCTCATGGCCCATTGGATCAAGCAAACAACTTCCAAGATGGAGGGAATAAACGAGAAGGCACCTAGCAAGACAAGGATGATTCTCGGCCTTGCTTTGGCCGAGAATGAAAACTGATTTCTATTCCTTGGAGACTTGCTAAATCTGGAATAACACTTCATCTACACATGGTCAAGTCTCCACATGAATAAGAGGCTTCGAAATTAGGCAACTATCCACATCAAAGCCACATCACCACATCAAATCTGCAAGTAAGGGAAGTGAGCCAATTTCAAGCCACATCAGCATATCAATAAGGAATGATCTTGAGCTAGCAAATGACATGGAGAATCAGATTATTTTCTTGCCAAAACACTACCTAGCCGTTGGAGAATCAGCAAGAAATTGATCTTGAAGTTTCTTTTTTCTAGCTAAAGACAATTTTCATTTCTATCTTTTTCCATTTTCTTGTTGCCTATTGTATTTCTTTTTTTTTTTTTTGCATTTCTTCTTCTTCTCCCTATAAAGGAGGACGAGGACGAAATATATGTCTGCAAATCAGAATTTGAATAAAGCTTTGAGTATTTCTTTTATCTCTTCTTGGTTTGTCCGAGAAACACTTTGCTTGGTGTGTCTGAGCCCCATTCTTGGTGTGTCCAAGAATTCTATCCCTTTTCCTTTTATTTTCTTCTGTAATTTCGACCCTAAACCTTAGAGTGAGTGTCATAAGACCAGAACTTCAGGTTTAAGTCATTATCCCACGAAAAATCCCAAAACAAAGTCCCTTTTCCTATAGTTCACCGAAAAACTTTTAGGTGACTGAGGTGCGTATCACATTGGTTCTCGGATACATCTGTCATTAGAAAGTATTGAAATTTCATTACCGTTAGTAAATGATTAGTTTCATTACAAATTGGAAATTTTTATTTTTCGAAATTTGACAATTTATTGAAACTTCTTGGAACTTGTCTTTTAATATGTTTTGGATGAGGATTTTTTATATATAAAGGGAAAGTAAAAAAAATCAATGAAATTTGAGATAACTAAATATTTACATCAAGATGCCACGTAGGAAGGTAGAAATGTGACATGATGCACACGTTTGAGAATTTGTAGAAGGCTCTGCGAGCAGCCGAGGCAGTTATCCTCCTTTCTCCTCTTTCGGCCGTTTTCTTCAGTTTCACTAGATGGCGTCGATTTCCGCCGTCTGCTCTCTCCTTCCATTGCCGACGCTCGCCGGAGCTTCTTCCTCCTCCGTATGCCGCTGTGTCCTTCATCGTTTCTTCTCCATCGTCTCTTCTTCTTCTTCTATAACGGAATATCTCACTCTCGTTTATCTTTCTCAGAGATGGCGGAGGACGGTGGCTGCTCGATTGGCTGATCAATCAGATGAATTCTCTCTTCATTATTGTGGTTAGTCGCTTTTGTTAATGGGAATAATGATTTTCCTGGTTTGGATTCTTAATTGTGTTAGAAGTTGAGCAAATTGGTTTTGATCAGGTGGGAGTTGCGAACCTGTTTTTTGCGCTGGAGATTTCGATCGAAGAAAACTCTTGGTTTCTTCTGTCAGTATGTTGGTGGGTGCCTTGGTAAATGCTGCTCAAGGAGGATCAGCTGCAGCTGCTGAATTCGCTGACAGTAGGATTTTGTTTCTGTTTTAAGGCAAAGCATCTTTGTTAGAATTATGTTAGGAATTAAAATTTTGTTGCGATTCTGATCATGTAGCTATGCATAGGAAGAAAATTCACTTCTGATTTTATAGCTATGAGTCCCTTCCTTTCCACGTTACGTTATCCGAGAGAATAAGAACCCTAGCTGTGACCATTCGTCAACCCAAGATGTGTATTCGCACTGAACCAGTTAGTGAGTATATATGTGCCAAGAAAACATTGAATTTGACAGGAGCATTGCTTTTACTATGATTGCATGATTGAAATCTCAAATCATCAATAATGCAGTTTGTAATCCGGAACCCCTTGTGTCGCCTACATCCCTTGTTTATTTTCTTCGTGCGTTTGTCTTTGAACCTTTTGTAACAAGTTGGGCATTTTTAATATATATGCTCTACCTTGAAGGGGCATATTAAGATTATGCTATAATCAGACTTTGTGAATAGAAGTCCGGTAAAATGTGGAGGGTACTACTTGGTATATGGTATTCTGGTTCAGCAAACTTTCATCTGTTAATTTTCATGATTTTGATCTCTGCTATTGATATCTGTAATCATCAATGTTTTCTTTTACTTGTGTAAATTTTTTTAAACATACTTCTGTATATAGTGCCAGCTCTTAGAGGGAAAGATTACGGCAAAACAAAAATGAAGTATCCGGATTATACGGAGACGATATCAGGTCTTCAGTATAAGGTCATACCTCATCAGTACCAAATAGCCTTCCATTAGACTTATCGGTTAAATCCAGTCGTATGTTCATCTTTATAACTTTGACAGTTGAAAATAGTGCAGGATTTGCGAGTAGGAGCAGGGCCTAAACCAAAGAAAGGAGAGACAGTTGTGGTAAGGAAATTTTGATGCAGTTATGGTTTATCTTTTTGTGCATATTTACTCTTCAATTCCCACATATAAGGGTTGGGATCAGTTTTAGATGGATTTGAAGATTGCAGACTAAAAAACCGAGTTTGCTTATTATGCTTCAAAGTCCTAGTGCGACAGTTTATTTGTGCCTTGGAGCTACTGATGCATATACTGGGCCTGGCATCTTAGGTGGATTGGGATGGTTACACAATAGGTTACTATGGCCGCATATTTGAAGCTCGCAACAAAACAAAAGGGGGTTCTTTTGTGGTATGAACTGATCATTTTCTCCTGGTTTCATTAGCTACCGGAAGTCTCGTCCTTAGTTTCTAACTCTTTCTCCTAAATCTGCAGGGTGATGAGAAAGAATTTTTCAAATTTACCTTAGGATCTCATGAGGTGATTATAACATTCTATATTTCTGAGTCCTAAACACATACTATCTGGCTCGTGTATTAATCAGGGGACGATTTTTCGCCTCGAGCTCATCACAGCCCGAGACTGAAATGTGGTGTGTGGGTTGTTCTGTACACTTGTGAGAGTTTGAGTCTCTTTGGGCTGAATGATTTCAGCGTTTCAGGTAATACCCGCATTTGAGGAAGCTGTCTCCGGGATGGCACTAGGCGGTATCAGAAGGTGCATCGTATGTTGGAGTATAGAAACATATAATAGCATGAGAACTTATATATCCGTTTGGAGTCAAACACAAAAACTTATTGTGTCCATTCTCTTTCTAAGCCTATTTTCTATAAGCAGAATCAGGGCATCATGAATTGGAGTTATAATAATATATGATTTCAAAACCTTGTACGGTGTCAAAATCTGATCTAACACTTTCACTGGTGATGGCAGGATCATTGTACCTCCAGAACTAGGATACCCGGAAAACGACTTCAACAACAGCGGTCCAAAGCCGACAACTTTCTCGGTGAGTATCATCGATACCATTGGCTGAGTGATGATCCGCCATTGTTAATATGTATAGTGTATAAACGGGTCATTATGATGCAGGGTCAAAGAGCACTAGATTTTGTGCTGAAGAACCAGGGGCTCATCGACAAGACTCTTCTCTTTGATGTGGAACTCCTCAAAGTCATACCAAACTGAACTGATCAACCAGAATGATGCCAAAATCACATGGACATGTAAATATTTTAATCTTTAAGCTTATTAAGATATTCTCAAAGCCTCCTTTATGCATTGGTAAAAAACGTCCATAAGATAAGATCACATGATCGATTTTTGAGCTCCTTATGCTTGCATTGCATGAGGCCCACGGTAAAATGTTGGGGTTTCTGGTAATCTGAATTAAATAGGGATCAGGGTTCATATGTTGGAAGATAAAAAAAATTTAAACCCTAGAAACCGAACGTACGATCTCAGGATCTCAAGGTACTAACATCTTTAAATTGAAGGGATTTAACTAACATGTGATCTGAGACCTCTAGATATGTAGATTTAGAATCACCATGAGGTGTGTGCGCCAACATCTTATATAGATATTCATATGATGGGATGGAGTCCAATAACTTGGATATGTTAGGATTAAAGAACTCGTTCTCTCTTGTGCACTAGGTTTTTAGGAAGCTCATGAGTTTTTTCTAGACCTTAGAGCTGCTCGTAGGTCGTGTGACGACTTACCCAAAGTATAGGAGACGACCTCCTTTTATATCCTCATCCAAAAACTTAAATTTTCCAAAAAAAAACGATAGTTTTCATAAATCTTAATCGGTTCGATTTGCTATTAAATCGGTCTAGTTTAATTCAAAATGAATCGGTTTAATTTTATGAGTAATCAATTTCTAAATTGAATCGGTTTGGTTCAAAGCTACAACGGTCTAACCCAAGTTTACGAGAAAAATATGATTTTTCTCATCAGAACACCGATCCGATTGTGTAACGTTTACTCAATCGTGTCGCATTTCAAATGGACACGTTTTTTCGTCCATCCCTATTGTGTATGATATGTCGGCTCGTTCGAAATGAAAGTGGCCCCGGTATCTAATTTCGTTCTACAAGTTATAAGTGACATCTAGTAAGACATTATTATCACTCCTAAAGAATAGATTTAGAGATAATCTAACCAAAAGTCGGTAATAACTCAAGTAATGATTATTTTGTTACGATATTATTTGTCGAACGTAAAATTATGGAACCAACCACCTTAATAGATGCGACTGTTTTTTCATTCATTCAACACACTATAATTCGTAGATGACGATTATTTATAGTACGATCAAACATTTCCACAATCTTATTCATTCGAGAGACCCATCAATATTTTTCTCATTACGAAAAGAACAAATCTTATTTTAACTATCTATTATCATTGTACATAATTGTAACATACCTGAGCAACGTCGTTATAATCATTCGACTAAATATGATGTTTGACACAACCAATACACATTACTACTCATGTCGGATACCATAGATATCACAA
>NW_010967468.1:0-609 GCF_000463585.1 Tarenaya hassleriana
GTCAAAAGTTTTCATACAACCATTGTTTAATACGTAATGCCTATTGACTATAAAAAAAAAAACTATATTCTCCAGTTTTATTTTGATTTTTGTTTCGATCTAAGTAGGTCAGATGAGATATGTTTAACCTTTTTTTCGAATAATATTTTTTTTTATCTTTTTTATTTGTTTTTTATCTAGCTAGAATTCGCTTAATTTGAATTTAAAAATTTTATATATTCATTTAAAATCAAATTTCTTTTAAATATAAAATCATCTAAACAAAAAACAAAAAAAACTCAATCTAATATAATTTAATTATTCTAAAAACAAAAAAAAAACTAGAATATTATTTTTAGTATTATATTATAAGTAAACTAAATATTTAAAGAGATCAAAGAAAATAAATCAATAACGAGGATACACCTATACCTACTGCTACTATAGTGTAATTATTACGCTTTATCAAACTAAAATGAATAATTTTTTAAATCCGACGATACTATTTATCATCATCTGACCGCTTTTTGGACCCTCAGTCACTGTTAAGGCAAATGTCATATTTGAGTCTGTTTTAGGACGTAACGTACAACAATAAAATACGCGAAAAATGTTGCTAAAGTTGTATCA
>NW_010967469.1:0-609 GCF_000463585.1 Tarenaya hassleriana
GCACTATTTGCAACGAAGACAACAATGCACGCATATTCCCTTCTTTCCCAGCAGCCCAACGCTTTATCTCAGCATCTATGGTCTCAGCGATTCTCTGAAGTGAAAACGAAGATAACATATTAGAGTCGTCTCATAATAACCTTAACTATGCGAACAGAGAATAGCGAACAAAAGCGGGTATTTGAGCATATGAACAAAGGGACTATAAATGATAGCAAAACCCAGAGTTCATGGAAGGAGATAAAAGCATGTCAATCAAAATCAATTTCCACAAGCCACTTACACTCCTTTCTTCTTGTTCAAGCTGAGTTTGATGATCACGGTGATTCATATCAGCTACAGCCTGTGCCTATACATAAAACCACATTGAATAGTGTAAAACCATCTGATGCTAAAACATACAACAAATCAAAAGCTGATATTTCATGACCAACAGCAATATTTATCAACTACAAGTTGATTATAATATGCGGATTTGTTGAGCAATAATCAAATATTGATATTCCAAGGAACTTCTTTACACTTTTGACCACAGAGGTGTTGAGTTTCGAACAAAAGAAAAATTTACAGATAAGTCTCTCCCACAGGTCTGGATTTAATATTCATATA
>NW_010967470.1:0-608 GCF_000463585.1 Tarenaya hassleriana
TTCAAATACCTCAATATTCTTTTTGCTGAAATCAGATGCTCCTTCTTAGCACAACTCAGGTACCTTGATAATGCACTAACGGCAAAGAGAATATCAGGCCTCGAAGCCGTTAGATACATCAAACAACCAATCAAACTTCTGTATATTCCTTCATCTACTGGTTCCCCTTCTTCGAATTTATGCAGTTTCGTTTTCTGGTCCAGAGGTGTCTTCATTGTCTTCGAATCTTCCATCTTGAATCTTTTCAGAATTTGCCTTGTATACTTCTGTTGACATATGAAGATACTCTCCGAAGTTTGCTGAATCTCCAGTCCCAAAAATTGAGACATGAGTCCGAGATTAGTCATCTCGAACTCCTTACTCATATAATTCTGCAGATTTTCGATTTCAACACTGTTATCACCTGTCACGAGCAGATCATCTACGTACAGGGAGACAATTGTGATTCCAACTTGATCCTTTTTCACATATAAGGTATGCTCACTCAAACTTCTATTGAACTTCAGCCCTGGAAGACATCTATCAGTCTTCTCATACCAAGCTCTAGGAGCTTGTTTTAAACCATAAAATGCTTTCTTAAGTAAATATACCTTACTCTCCTGCCCTAG
>NW_010967471.1:0-608 GCF_000463585.1 Tarenaya hassleriana
CATCAAATGTATCTAAATAAAGCTCATAAACAGTACATCATAGAGCACTAAACCAACAACTCGGTCCGAGTCAGAAGGCTGAAACTCGTCCCGACACTCTGATTTGGTCCGAGAACCGGTTGTTCGACCAAATCCAAGTCTATCTTTCCGATACTTCACATATAAGCCCATCCCTAATGGTGTGTGACCCTGTAGGCCCATTCGCAGTGGCAGTAGCCTTGAGAACCATTCCCGATCTACAAGTCATGGTTAGCCTCTAGCAAGACGCCATGACCACCCACGTTGAATTGAGTTAGAGGTGATCTAACCAAGGCAATAACAGCTCGAGTTCTGATCCTTTATCTCCCGATATCATATGTTGAACAAGGGCATGGTTTGAGCCACCCTTCAAGTTCAACCGCTTTCTCGTCTTGGCAAATCGACTAATAAAATAGATGCAACTTCATCTATAGCGTGGCCACGCATTTTCATAGTCCGACTTCCACGAGAGGGCCCAGCGATATCTCTCGTATTGAGGAGGTGACAAGTCTCATATTGCATGTCTATGATCTCCATATGATTCGTGAACATATCTGATCAACGCCGTTATAATCATCCGGTTAAAGATG
>NW_010967472.1:0-607 GCF_000463585.1 Tarenaya hassleriana
CATTCATTCACTATGGACCATCCAAACGAATGAATCATGCTATTTGAGTCACAGTTGATCAGATTAAGCAACGATTGCACAATCGGATTAGAAAAACAAAAAATTTCGGAATCTGTACCTCGGACCGTCCATTCTACATGTAGAACGGACGTTCCAGGCTTGGCAGAATGAGCGGTCTCGACTTCAGAAGTCAGAACGGACGTTCCATGGCAGTAGGTAGACGGACAGTCCAGTTCAGACCTTCCGTTCCGATCCACCCAGTCATCCACCCCTGGACCGTCCGGTCTGGCATACCCAGAACGGACGCTCTAGGGTACGTGATCAGATCACGTTCTTCCGCTTTCTCAGTCCCGATCAGACCCGAAAGTCATCCGAATTCGTATGTAGACCCAAAATTCGACCTCCTGCATTCTATGCAACATGAAACATGCAATCTACCATAGATTCAATTATCAAACATGCATAGAAATCAAAGCAAACATGGATTCAAACGATTCAAATCCTAAAATGTGCATGATTGGGTTCTATGAAAAGCATACAGAGCAACAAAGCTCTGATACCACTGTTGGGATTCCTAGAATCTCTAGAGTGAATCCTATTCCTAAGA
>NW_010967473.1:0-607 GCF_000463585.1 Tarenaya hassleriana
AAAAGCTTTACTTGCACGAGATTCAAGAATCAGATTTGGGTTGACCCCTCTTTTTGGCTTCGATACTGACACTGCAACCACTGCCGCTGCTCCTACTCCTGCCACTTTGACTGCTATTACCACTGCTACTCAAACAGACACTCCTCCTGCTCCGTTGATGAATAGGGACCCAGCCTGGGCTACAGCCAAACGGGAAATAGAAAGGCTCATTCACGAGAACGAAGGCAGACATCTCTTTATGGGACTGAACTGCTTGAGCTGGAGCTTTGGACTCGACGAGGTATTGGGTGCTTGCCCTATTTAGAGTCTCTTCACCAGACAGATAGACAAATAGGCAATCCGATAGATAGATTATGGCTTCCTCACTATCAGCAAGCTCCCACAGGCGATGAACTGCTTCTGACTTCTTCATTCGGTTTGTAGCCATACCGTATAGAGTGCTAAATTCCTTTTAATGGGAGTAGCTATATGAAAGCAAGCATTCCAGCGAAACGATCTTTTGACAATGGGCTCTGCCCAACACTGGGACTGACTTACTTTATACAGAGAGAGGAAATACTGCAATCCAAGCTCTTTTTGAATCGGATATTGGATAGGCTAAGCTAGG
>NW_010967474.1:0-381 GCF_000463585.1 Tarenaya hassleriana
TTGATTTAGTGGGAGCTTCGAGATTGGGAGTACATAATCGAATAGATGGTCTGTTCGGATTATGTACAATCAATGCACAGAAACCGGTTAGATCTAGGAGCTCTATAAGTAAAGCACTTGTCAAGGCCTCGATCGTACGTGTCATGGGCCATGCCAAAGCTGGGTGTGCCGTATTATCTTGGTGAGGCAAGATGGAGAAATGGTGGTTCTCATAGCTTGAAAGTAGATGCTTGATCTAGGTGCGGTTTCGAAAAACCCTTATTTATGTAATGCTAAGTGTGTACCTCCCATTACTAGAGCGCCTGTCAAGGCATCGATCGTCCGTAACACGGGTCATGCCAAAGCTGAGCGTGCCGGATTATCTTTGTGAGGCAGGGTAGG
>NW_010967475.1:0-606 GCF_000463585.1 Tarenaya hassleriana
TATGATCATCAATCACACATCATACTAGTCTTATTATGTCGTTATTCTCATAACGACACAAAACTAGGGAGTTTAGTATCATTCATAATGATACATGGATTTCATAACAGATCTAGTATGCAAGAACATGTAATGAATCAAATACTCTCATATAAACCATAGAAAGTATCAATACATCGAATGTATCTGAACAAAGCTCATAAACAGTACATCATAGAGCACTAAACCAACAGTAAAAAATAAGTTTTCTAATTATGCAAACCCGAAGACATGTTCTCTTCAAGGTATGTATGAAGGCTAAGATTTTGGCCGTTGAAACAGATGTCTTTTGCATTGCTTTGATATTGGGGAATGTTTATCTGTTTGTTTTATCCTTTGGACAGAGTGCGGCTTTGGCATTTTACATACTCTCTGCTCTCTTCTTTAATAACTTTGTAATAATATTCGTGGTGACCGTTCTTCTTTCTGTCCTCGACTTTTGGGTGGTTAAGAATGTAAATGGGCGTATATGAGCTTACCAAGATCATTTTTGGGCATGAATTATTTATTGGTAATATATATATATATATATATATATATATATATATATATATATCGTTTATTAAA
>NW_010967476.1:0-605 GCF_000463585.1 Tarenaya hassleriana
AGAGAAACATGACATACCAATTGTCATATGAAAATTTCAAGGTCATAGCTACCTTTGAATACATTCGGAAGTTCAAGCTACTCCAAAATGCATGGAGTAATATGCTTGAAGAACAAAGAGACGGGGCGTTCAAGGGCGTTTGGGCTAGAATCAAAGAGCTTCATCCCGATCTAAGCACCGAAACACGTAAACTCTATACTTTTCTTGGATTTTTGGATGGTGTACACAATAAACTAATCTTGCAGGTTCTAAAAACCAAAGAGAATATATCTATCATGGAAGCAAAAATGATGTGGTGCGAAGAACGCACTCAAAACATCATAAACAATGAACAACACGAACGATTATCGGAAGAAGAGATGACCGACCAAACCGTTCGAGAATTCTTTATCGAATACATGAAGCCCATTCATCCACAACGTGAGGGGGAATGTGTGAAGAATACTCCCACGTGTGTGGATGATGAGATGTTAAATGAACGATCTAATGAAGAAGACGGAAAAGAAATGATACAAACCGAAGAAGTCGAGCATACGGAAAATATAGAATCGAGTTGCTCAAACAAAGAAGAAGGGAATCAAATGGAGTTTGTGAAGGATGGTGAC
>NW_010967477.1:0-605 GCF_000463585.1 Tarenaya hassleriana
CGGTGCGTGTATCAAGTACCGATTGTTCTTGACGAACAGCCCGGTCGATTTGACTAGCTTTAATGTAGAAGTTTTTCTTCTTGGATTCAGTGTCCTTAGCTAGTTTTTGTTGCATCTCATGCACTTGAGATGGACTAAGGGGTGCGAGTACAATCTTCCTCTTGTCATAAACGAAGGAGTACTGATTTGCTCGCCCATCATGGCTGACCTCTTGGTCGAATGCCATGGTCTACCGAGTAGCATGTGTCCCACCTGCATTGGAACTACATCGCATAAGACCTCGTCTTGGTATCGCCCAATACTAAAGGGCACCTTGACGTGCTCGGCGACCTTAATCTCCCCACTGTTGTTTAACCACTGAAGTTTATAGGGGTGCGGGTGCTTCTCAGGAATTAACCCGAGCTTCTTGACCATGTATGCACTAGCGACATTCCTACATGACCCACTATCTATGATCAGCCCGCAGACTTTCCCTTGGACGATACAACGGGTATGGAAAATGGTCTCTCCCTGAGCAGTCTCGTCTTGAGTGACTAGAGTACTTAGAACTCGTCTGGTAACCAAGAGTTCGCCGCTATCGGGATACTCGATCTCCTCGTCGGGTT
>NW_010967478.1:0-876 GCF_000463585.1 Tarenaya hassleriana
TGTTACGTTTACTGATGATTTCAGTAGGTACGGTTATGTCTACTTGATGAGACATAAATCTGAAACACTTGAATTGTTCAAGATTTTCAGAAACGAGGTACATAACCAACTTGGCAAGACGATCAAGTTGCTTCGATCTGATCGAGGTGGCGAGTATATGAGCCAAGAGTTCACTGACTATCTGGCATATTATGGGATTGTCTCACAGTTAACTCCACCTGGAACGCCGCAGTGGAATGGCGTGTCCGAGAGGAGGAACCGAACCTTATTAGATATGGTACGGTCTATGATGAGTCAGGTCGATCTTCCTAAATCCTTCTGGGGCTACGCTCTGGAAACGGTTGCGCTTATACTCGCCACCTCGATCAGATCGAAGCAACTTGATCGTCTTGGCAAGTTGGTTCTGTACCTCGTTTCTGAAAATCTTGAACAATTCAAGTGTTTCAGATTTATGTCTCATCAAGTAGACATAACCGTACCTACTGAAATCATCACTAAACGTAACATATAGATAACCTCCTCTAGCGGGTGAGCTCATAGGACCGCATACATCACTATGTATGAATTCTAACAACTCTGTAGCCCTTTCACCTTTTCTAGTAAAAGGAGGTTTTGTCATCTTGCCCATCAAACAAGAATCGCACGATTCGATTGATTCATAATCAAAAGAATCAAGAAGTCCATCAGAATGAAGCTTCGCTATGCGTTTCTCATTGATGTGACCAAGTCGACAATGCCAGAGATAGGTCGGGTTTAAGTCGTTCGGCTTAAACCACTTGGTACTAACATTATAGATCAACCTGTGTCCAGATGGTTCATCTTCCAAAACATAAAGGCCATTAAACTGGTAACCCTTACCATAGAATAAATCGCCTT
>NW_010967478.1:16619-17911 GCF_000463585.1 Tarenaya hassleriana
GCCCCTGTGTTACGACGATCCGTATCCTTGCGGTGAGTTGTGAATCGGGTTATAGATTTTAGACTCGGTACACACGTATCAGTATGCGTCTAGGCGGATTTCTTCAAGATGATGGAGTTGTAATACGCGCTTTTCCGCCGCGGCTTTCAGATCGTAATTCAGAGTTTTGATAGCCCATAACGCCTTATGTTCCAGTTCAACCGGCAGATGATGCTAGTCTTCATTCAACATTGTTCCCACAATGATGACTGACTAGGGAGTTTAGAATCATTCTCTAATGATTCAAGGATGCCGAAATACAACAAACATGCTAATCGTATAACGGATAAAAAATGCATTCATAAATCAATGAATTAATACAAAGTAAAATGTCATATCATGGATCATCCTAGAGCATTACAACCAACAGCACCTTGGTATGCCGACTTCGTCAACTACCTGGTTAGTGGTCTCCTTCCTCCTGCGCTGAATTACAACGGGAGAAGAAATTTCTCCATGATGTTCGTGATTTTTACTAGGACGAGCATTCTTATTCAAGCGTGGTAAAGACGGATTGTCAGACGTTGTATACCCGAGGACGAGGTTCAGCGAGTGATTTTCCATTGTCACTCTTCAGACTATGCCGGTCACTTCGCTAGTTCAAAGACAGTCTCCAAGATCCTTCAAGCAGGTTTTTACTCGCCCTCTCTATTTAAAGATGTTCACCGGTTTGTTTCTTCTTGTGATGCTTGCCAGCGCACCGGTAACATCTCCCGACGTCATGAGATGCCTCAGCAGTTCATCCTGGAAGTCGAACCTTTCGATGTCTGGGGGATCGAATTTATGGGCCCATTCCCTACTTCTTGTGGGAATCTCTACATATTGGTTGCCGTCGATTATGTGAGCAAATGGGTCAAAGCGATTGCCAGTCCGACGAACGACTCTAAAGTAGTCTCACGGATGTTTCAGAGATTCATTTTCCCTCGTTTTAGAGTACCGCATGTTATAATCAGCGATGGAGGGACTCATTTTGTGAACCGAGTCATTGAGAGTCTACTGAAGAAATACGGGGTTCAACATCGAGTTACTACTCCTTATCACCCGCAGACTAGTGGTCAGGTCGAGATCTCTAACCGGGAGATCAAATCTATTCTGGAGAAAACCTTATCCCGATCTCGCAAAGACTGGTCACAGAAACTCGATGATGCGGTCTGGGCTTACCGAACCGCTTTCAAGACTCCTATTGGTATGACTCCTTTCCAGCTGGTATACGGGAAAGCCTGTCATCTGCCGGTTGAATTGGAACATAAGGC
>NW_010967478.1:18193-21599 GCF_000463585.1 Tarenaya hassleriana
GGACTAGGCGTTTTCGTGTTAGTCTAGATTTTTGCTAGATCACCATTGCTTGGATATTTGTTTGGATTACTTTGCGACATAACCGTTTCACAGCACTTTCGGTTCGTTTTGTCTCTTTGGTGTGCAGCTCTTCCGGTGCATGACAAGAAGCACAACCGGTAGAGATCAACTCGTCTTCGACCACGAAATAGAAAGGACCCTACGCTTCGCTCATAGACAGCAAAGACAGTTCGATCAAACCATATTCCTATGTGAATAATACGATCTATCCTATCGATTTTGATCCGAAACTAAACCCATATTCCTATGTAGTTCAGAATCTGAAACAATTGGTCAAGGGGTCAGCAAACACCAATTGAATAAAGCACAAATCGATAAAACCGAAACAAATCCAAATCGCAACCAAGTTAGGGTTCAAACATACCCAAAACACAAACGAATCCCTAACCCACAGCCGTGGATCTACTCACGGTTCATGGAAAAACACTGAGAAAAACTAGAAACAGAAAGAAAAGAGGGAGAAGAAAGGCTCATGTCGACAGCAATGCGTTCTTCACGTTCCAGCTCTCCTTCTTCTTCCCGAAATCCCGTTTTACTCCTATTTCTCTCACCAAAGCTCTACAAAATCTGTGTAAAGTATGTCTACCTCTTTTGGACGTCTCTAGTGTCCTTTTATCAACCCTAGGCGGCGCTCCCGAAGTCCTACTCCCCTTCCAATTCTGAAAATTCGATCTGGGATTTTTTCTGGGTTTTGACTCGGACCGAGTCAGTACTCTGACTCGACCGAGTCAAAACGAAACATAATGAATTCGGCCCAGTCCAATCTTCTGACTCGGGCCTTCTGACTCGGGCATGTTGACTCAGGGTAAACTGACTCCGACGTTCTGACTCGGTCTCCTCGTAACAGGCTTGAATTGGGTCCTTTTCAGCATGTTGACTCGGCCCAATTTCTGTTGTTGACTTTGGCCGAGTCAAGGTAGGAAGTTCTTGATGTATTTCAATCCTTTTAGCTCCAGATTGCTTCCATCTTAGTCCAAATCTCATCCAAGACCTGTAATCCAATAAAAACACAACCAAACCGAGTTTCGTAGCCTAACGCGCCTATAATGCCTATAAATGAATATGATCCTCATATAAAATCCTATAGAAACGCCCTGAAAATATAGAGAGAATTAGGAGTTATCAAATCCCCCCAAACTTAAACCTTTGCTCGTCCTCGAGTAAGGAACGAAGGAATAAAATCTGCAAAACAGGGATGACGAACATCAAATAGCATCTTCATGAAACTCAAAAGCGAAACATCCATCCGATGCTAGCTCCCCGTGAATCGTACCCAAACCGGTCTACTATGATCTTTCTACCAAAGACTAATCTACCTAGTCATGGGACTTTTATTGTCACCTAGAACCCATTAGAATCTCTACAACTCACCAAGCCTATTTCTGAACCTATCCTTATCTCAACTTTTGCTATTTCGATCTTAGTTCTACTTTTATGCCTGGATTTTTACCTTTTTGTAGGATTTTTCCGTCAAACGCACGCATCTCAGGTTTCTAGGACGTTGAAGTTGAAGGACATTGGTTTTCTTCTCTTTTTTTTTTCTCTTTTCAATGCAATGTCCGACCCACAACTTAGACCCGAACCATCGATCGATGCAATATGTCCTCGAACGATTTTCGTTACCGAGATTTTGACAGCGGAGTGTCGAAATGCTTTATTTTCCCAAGACGTTTGTTGAACTAGATTTTGTCGACCTGCAAGACTCGAAAAAGGTTCTAAACGAAACATATAACCTGGATATAGTCGTTTCAACTCCGTAGGTCCCAAACCTGACATGCTACCTGACTTGCTTCCAGCGTGTATATGCAATGGGTGATGTTTATCCAGAGGCTACAAAACTTCCCAAGGGAGAATATATTCTGCAGCTATATCTGCGGTTTGTGCTACATCTCTGATAGAACCAACCAGTCTTTTGGATGCATGGACTTGCTTTATATTTTTGGAGAGTAGAGTTTGTGTCATACTAACTCCAGGCAGTACCTATCTTCTGAATGAGACTTGTCAGCGACATGCCCGTAAAAATTAGCTTTAGTTTTTGGATCGATATTGTCTTTGGCTTCAGTATTGGGTTCGTCATGATATTGTTTTTTATGGCTGTTGTGAAGCTGCAATTAAAAGAAAACAGAGGTCAAGACAAGCTAGAAGTTATAATCTTAGTCCGCACATAGTGCTGCATCAAGCTGATGGTTTAATTTTGTTTGTACCTCACCGTCTCTTCTTATTTTAACTGCTTTCACCAGGCATGAAAATGTGCAGTTGCTGGAAAAGTTGAAGCAACTTGTTTTGTTTATCGAAAGAAATTTGGCAGAAAAGGTAAGGTTGTGAATTAAATTTTACTTTGTATTGAAAATATAATCTTTATCAGGAGAGTATGTGTGCTGAACCAGGTTGGGGACAAATCTTGGATCATTTTTAATGTTTATGTTTTGTCTCTTCTCTTATGCATTTAACATCTTGCGCTTGAAGAATAGAGTTTAGGCACAGCGCCTATCATATGGTTTTGTCTGAAGATTTTTCCTTCTTTAGGAATTTACTGACCTGTTATGCTTATAAAGCAGGTGTTTAAATGTCTGAGAAGAAGGCTCGGCTCTATTCATTCTTGATGTAAACCTTTGAGATCTTCTCTCCATTTCTCGTTTCCTCCTTTCCACCCTTTTTCTTTTGGCATTGCAGGAGGTTATTCGGCTGAACTTCTATTCTGAACCAGACGGTTGTGTCATGGGAAATGGTGCCTTTAAATCATCTGTTTTAATTCCTGGGTATTCTTTCTGTTTTGATTACCTCCTTAAATTTTCTTATTTGATATATGACACTCAGTTCCCTAAACATGCATCTCTTACTTTTATTATATTGCAGGAAAAAGGAAGCGTTTTATGTGAGCCAACCGATGACGGATAAGCTGCCCAAGGTTTTCAACATAGATTGATTGCTGACGTAATTGATTCTGTGGTATTTGTTTCTCTCTGACTGCCTATCGATTTACTGTTTAACTGTACCTGCAGAATGCGCCTCAAGGATCTGTGTTGCTGGGAGATATCTCACATGGGAAATTATCATTTGATGATAAAGAAGGGAAAAATCCGAAAGATAATCCTGTTTCTTATCAGATATCTTATGTTGTTCCACCAAACAAGGTTTCTAATAACACTATCTTTCCTTTCCTCCCGTCTTTTCTACCTGGTTTGCAAGTGAAAGTAGTCTCTTTTGTTAAATATATGACACTTTGTTTGATAGACTGAGGAAGAACAAGGGAAATCTTCTGCTCCAACTAGCACTAAATCTGTATCGGAGCGCATGGAGGAAGAGGTATGGGCAAAAATTTGGTTCCATGCCTTTCTTCGATTCT
>NW_010967478.1:22027-22729 GCF_000463585.1 Tarenaya hassleriana
GTTAGAATTCCATATGTCTATGCGAATTAAAACCCTAAGTTCATTCAATCAAGTGGCCAACAAGATCAAACACATTAAGAACAGCTCAATAAACTGAATCAAATAAATAATACCACATAGTCTGGAATTATAAAAACTAAAGATCCCTACATAGCAAATCCCTAACCCACAGCAAGGGGACTACTCGCTACGCATCGAAACGACAGGGTTCATATCAATACAACAAGACATTGTAAAATAGAATAAGGAAGAAACTCTTAGTCGATTTCTCGGCTTCGTGATCTCCGTCTTCTACTCCAATCTCTTGCTTCCTGATAATCTCCCTCTTTTCTCTGCTCTTGGGTGACTATTCTGCTCAAAATTCCGAATCTCTTAGACCTAGCATGTATGTCTCCTTTTCTCCTTCCTCCCTTGGCCGAAATCGGAATGTTTCCAAAATCTGACTGACGAAACGATCGTTTTGACATTACGTGAAACGATCGTTTCAAGTCTCTGAGCTATTTTCTGATTTTTCGCGACGCAAAACGATCGTTTTGAAACTCCTGAACGATCATTTTGACTCTCTGAGTAAATTCGGATTTTCGGCATGTGAAACGATCGTTTCGGCTCGAATGAAACGATCGTTTCGACTCTCTGTTCTCCTATTCTTCAGATTTTTGCTTCTTTCTTCGGGTTTTGCGTCTTTTTGTCGCTTCTATGATG
>NW_010967478.1:23499-24524 GCF_000463585.1 Tarenaya hassleriana
CAATTGCATCACTCAATTTAACAAATCCTAGGTTTCCCTAAACATTCATTCAAGAGAGATAAACTTGAAGAACACAAATTTCATTCAAAGCAAGGATTTGAAAGCATAAACAAAGCATAATCTTGGGTCCAAGGTGAAAACAAGCATCCTTACATGAGGATTAAACCCTCATCCCACAACAAGAAACTACTCACACATCTTGTTCATAAACACAAAATCAACAAGATGAACCATAAAGAGAGAAAAAGAAAGAGATGCTCAATAATGTCTTCAATCTTCAATCCAAGGCAAATCTCCCTGTTCCTCCCTCAAGAATTCGGCCCTAGGTCTTTTGGAGGAGAGAAAATCGCCTCCTTTGCTTTCCCCAATCGAGCTCCCCTCAAAAAGTCCGAAAAATCGGACTTAATCTGTTTCCAGGTCACGCGGTCAGCCGGACCAAGGTTTGGTCCGGCGGACCGGGCGTAAAATGAAACGGCGCAGAATGGTTCTGGTCCGGCTGACCAAATCTGGTCAGCGCCGGACCAGGTCTTCAGTGGACTCACACCGGATGACTGGGGCAGACGAGCGGCTGACTGGGCAGGCGAACAACTCTTGGTCCGGGGCTGACCAAAACTGGTCAGCTCCGGACCAGGTGCACTTCGGATCTGGTCAGGTCCTCTTCGGCGGACCGGCTGACTGAGGAAACGAGCGGCTGACTGGGCAGGCGAACAACTCTTGGTCCGGGGCTGACCAAAACTGGTCAGCTCCGGACCAGGTGCACTTCGGATCTGGTCAGGTCCTCTTCGGCGGACCGGCTGACTGAGGAAACATGTGATCCTGGTCCGGCTGACCAGGATTGGTCAGCTCCGGACCAGGCTTCATTTTTGCTTGGTCAGCTCATCTTTGGTAGGTTCGGCGGACCAGTGGAAGGATCGCATGCTGGTCCGGGGCTGACCAGATTTGGTCAGCTCCGGACCAACCAAATTCTTCACTCCTCTTCTCGTCTTCTGTCCTCTTCTCGGTTGAATTAACTGTGCACGATTGGT
>NW_010967478.1:27227-31856 GCF_000463585.1 Tarenaya hassleriana
GATGAGACGTATTGATGAACGTCTTTAAACATTGAAGGCCAATAGAACCCGGCTTGAAGAATTTTAGCCGAGGTCTTCGATGCTCCAAAATGACCAGCATAGTCCGAAGAGTGACAATGATGAATCACGCTCCGGGCTTCCTCTTCGGGTACACATCTCCTAAAGAGGCCATCCTTGCCTCTCTTGAAGAGGTAGGGCTCTTCCCAAAAATAGTCCTTGATGTCTCTGAAGAACCTCTTCCTCCCGTTGTAGTCCAGCTCGTGGGGGATATACCCGCTAACAATGAAGTTCACAAAATCAGCATACCACGGGTCTCTCTCTTTCACTTGGACAGCCATCACACAGTCATCTCGGAGACAATCATCGATGGGAATATCCTCATGTCGCTCAATCCGAGATAAGTGATCAGCCACTCCATTCTCCGTGCCCTTCCTATCTCTGATCTCCAAGTCAAACTCTTGCAGCAAGAGAATCCATCTGATTAACCTCGGCTTGGCATCCTTCTTGGATAGGAGATATCTCAAGGCAGCATGGTTGGTGTAGACAATCACCTTCGACCCGACCAAGTAAGACCGAAACTTCTCAAAGGCAAAGACAATGGCGAGTAACTCCTTCCCAGTAGTGGAGTAATTGACTTGTGCATCATCCAAAGTCCGACTCGCATAATAAATGGCATGCAGCTTTCTGTCTTTCCTTTGACCCAAGACAGCCCCGATGGCGAAATCGCTCGCATCACACATAAGCTCAAAGGGGGCTTCCCAATCTGGCGGCTGAATAATAGGCGAGGAAATCAACGCCTTCTTCAGAGTCTCGAAAGCAGCCCCGCACTCATGGGTGAACTCAAAGGGCACATTCTTTGCAAGTAGTTCGGTTAAAGGCCTTGAAATCTTCGAGAAGTCCTTGATGAACCTCCTGTAGAACCCGGCATGTCCCAAGAAACTCCGGATTCCCTTAACATTCCGTGGAGGCGGCAGCTTCTCTATCACTTCGACCTTAGCTCGGTCAACCTCAATCCCCTTGTTTGAAATTTTGTGGCCTAGCACAATGCCCTCTTGGACCATGAAGTGGCACTTCTCCCAATTCAGCACAAGATTCGTCTCAACACACCTGTCTAACACTCGGCGCAAATTCATTAGACACGCGGGAAAAGAGGGTCCATGGACAGAAAAATCATCCATGAACACCTCCATAATATCCTCAATGAGATCAGAAAACACAGCAGTCATGCATCTCTGAAATGTTGCCGGTGCATTACATAAACCAAAGGGCATCCTACGGTATGCAAAGGTGCCATATGGACATGTAAAGGTGGTTTTCTCCTGGTCGCTAGGGTGAATGGGGATTTGGAAGAATCCCGAGTAGCCATCAAGAAAGCAAAAGTGAGAATGCAAGGCTAACCTCTCTAGCATTTGGTCGATGAAGGGTAACGGGAAATGGTCTTTACGGGTGTTGGAATTCAGCTTCCTATAATCAATACACATTCTCCAACCCGTAACCGTCCTAGTGGGTATCAATTCATTATGCTCATTTTCTACCACAGTGATACCCCCTTCTTTGGTACAAATTGCACGGGACTAACCCATGCACTATCTGAAATCGGGTAAATGATACCCGCATCTAACAATTTGAGCACTTCCTTCTTCACTACCTCCTTCATGGTCGGATTTAACCTATGTTGATGCTCAATGGAGGTTTTGGAACTATCTAGATGAATGCGGTGCATGCAAAGGGATGGACTAATGCCTCTAATGTCGTCTAGAGTGTAACCCAAGGCCTGTCTATACTCTCTAAGCAATGCAACTAATTCAGCTAGTTCCACATCAGTCAAGGCAGCATTCACAATGATTGGATAAGTAGAATTAGGTCCGAGAAATTCATACCTAAGCCCTTGTGGTAAGGGCTTCAATTCCACCTTAGGTGCGCTCTCTGGATCCCAATCTTTTCTCCCGCTCGTTTCCACATCGGGCTGCTTAACTTGAATGGAGGAAACCGGGGCTTGATGACTCGGAGAAGGTGATGGCTCCTCTCCGTCTTCCACGTCCCTTAGCCAAGGGAACTCAGGGGCAGAACAAGATAAGGGCTCAACGGCCCTGTACTTCTAGCCCTCTAGCTCAATAGATGAGCTGTCATCTAAAGTCCGAACAATGCTCCGGACTTCCTCCCAATCGCAGTACATGCTGTCTTGTACCGCGTTCAATGCCATCTCAAGGGGATCTGGATCTCTGAATTCATCCCTCACCTCGTCGACCAATGTGTCGATCAGGTCTAGGTAGAAGGAAGACTCTACCAAATGCGGTTGCTTAAGATTCTGATCAAGTCTGAATTCAACCGTCTCATCTCCGATCTTCATCGTAAGTCTTCCTTCTCTGACATGCACTACAGCATCAGCCGTGTTCAGAAACGGCCTACCAAGTATGATGGGAATTTTAGAATCCTCCGGCATGTCCAGAACAACAAAGTCGACGGGGACATAGAATTCCCCTACCTTCAGAGGCACATCCTCCAAGATCCCAGCGGGATACTTCACTGATCGGTCGGCCAATTGCAGTGCCATCCTCGTCGGTTTCAGCTCACCGACATTAAGTTTCTTGAATATGGAGAGAGGCAGCAAACTGACACTTGCGCCCAAATCGCACAGCGCCCTCTCAATCTCCACATTCCCTAATCTGCACGAGATGGAGAAGCTACCGGGATCAGCCATCTTCTGCGGTAACTCCGTCTGCAATATGGCATCACTCACCTCGATGCTCAGTGCCACTGTCTCCTTCTCAACCGCCCTCTTCTTCGTAAGAATATCCTTCAGAAACTCACCTCGATGCTCAGTGCCACTGTCTCCTTCTCAACCGCCCTCTTCTTCGTAAGAATATCCTTCAGAAATTTGGTGTAGGACGGGATTTGAAGAACTACCTCGTGAAACGGCATGGTCACTTCTAGTTTCATTTGGCGAATTGGCTGTCTTCATTGAACTTCCTTGCCCGAGATGGAAATGGTAGAGGGGGTGCCTGTGGAGGAGGCGGAATGTACCTCGCCTCTCCTCCCTCTACAGCATGGCCCTTGCCTTTATCTAAGGCGGCCTTCTGTGGTTCGTGTGAACCTTCTCCCTCTTCTCTGGTAACTGGGGAGGTCTCCGGAAGCTGTCTTCCGCTTCTCAGGCCTATGGCATTGATATGCTCTCTCGGGTTAGGATCAGCCTTACCCGGGAATTGGTCTTGAGGTCTCGTTGCCTGGGAAGCAAGCTGAGCAATCTGATTGTCCATCATCTTGATATGTGAATCCAACCCATCCAATCTCTGCTCGAAGCTCTCTTGCTTCCCTTTGAATCCTTGCATCTCTTGACCCAAGCTGGAAAACGAGTTTTTCTGATCGTGCATTAGCTGGGCTAACATCGACTTTAACTCTGACTCCTCTTCCTTAGCCTGAGGCGCAGGGGCTCTGTATCCTTGATTTCTCTGATTGTAGTCTTGGCCCTGATTCTGATACCCCTGATTCTGGCTCTGGTAGCCCTGATTCTGGTATCTTGGCTGAAATCCTAGGGGTCCCTGAGTTTCGCTCCGCTTTGATGCTGAGGGTTCAACGCTCCTTGCGGGTTGTCATAAGAAAAGCCAGGGTGATTCCGATTCCCCGGATTGTAGAAGTTCGACTGATTGTTGTATTGATTTCTTCCCACATAGTCGACTTCTTCCATGGCTTCTTCTGCTTGTCCCACCATGTACATGCCCGGTTTACCCTTCTGTGGGTTTGATGAACCGGACCTAGCAAGTTGCAGCTTGATGGCAGAAAGCTCCGAAAGAACGGCTTGTAAAGCCGAAGACTCACTGGCGTCCCCTTTGACATCAGCCTTAGGCAAAGACCGTCTGCTGCCCAATTCCCCTGAAATGCTTCTCCCTTTAGCCATTTTAGCAATCTGCGCCTCTAACGCGTCGAAAGAGAGACCATACCCGCTGCCTCCACATGCTGCATCGACCCATCCTCCGTGTCGTCCCTAAGGCCATGTATGAAAGTGGAGAGAAGATATTTGTTGTCCATACCGTGGTGCGGACACATTCTCTGATACTCCTTGAACCTCTCCCAAGCATCATACAAGGTCTCATCATCATCTTGAGCAAAGGAGTTTATCTTGTTCAAGGCTAGCTGCGTCTTCATGGGAGAGTAATATTTCATCATAAACTTCTCCTCCATCTCATCCCATGTAGAAATGGAATTTGGCTCTAAGGTGTAGAGCCAATCCCGTGCCTTGGGTCGAGTTGTCTTCGAGTGGGACGTCTGCTCATACACTAAGAGAACCTGCAAAAATAAAAGTCCAGAAAAAGGCAGAGAAGGTGAATCGAAGTGAATAAAAATGCAGAGAGTAGGGAGAGACACCCGATAAAGTCCAGAACGATCCCGGAAAAGTCCAGGAAAATCGGAAAAAAATCCAGAAAAATTTAGAAAAGTCCAGGAAATTCCAGAATAACTCTGAAAAAGTCCAGGGAATTCTGAAAATGTCCAGAGAGGTCCCGAAAAAATCCAGAACAAGTCCAGAAAAGTCCAGGGAAATACAAACAGCAAAAATAATAAACAGAAAAATCAAGAAATAAAAGAAATAAGGAAAAATTGACTCAAGAGAAAAATAAAAATCACACAAACACA
>NW_010967478.1:32674-40588 GCF_000463585.1 Tarenaya hassleriana
CTTGTCCAAGAGCGCACGTTAGCCATTTTCATGGTCTAGGGTAAAATCCCGAATGCATTAAATTCCCTTGTCATAATCCTAGATTAAACCGAATCAAATTTCTTCGGATTCAATTTCAACCCAATTGATTGAATGCATCAAGAGATCAAGAACCCATGTCTCCATGTAATTCACAATCCTAAAATCTACCCACAAAATTCTCATCCAATGGGTAAAATTAAACACCATTCAATCAACCTCTAGCAATCAAAACCCAACAATTGCATCACTCAATTTAACAAATCCTAGGTTTCCCTAAACATTCATTCAAGAGAGAAATTAAACACCATTCAATCAACCTCTAGCAATCAAAACCCAACAATTGCATCACTCAATTTAACAAATCCTAGGTTTCCCTAAACATTCATTCAAGAGAGATAAACTTGAAGAACACAAATTTCATTCAAAGCAAGGATTTGAAAGCATAAACAAAGCATAATCTTGGGTCCAAGGTGAATACAAGCATCCTTACATGAGGGCTAATCCCTCATCCCACAACAAGAAACTACTCACATATCTTGTTCATAAACACAAAATCAACAAGATGAAGCATAGAGAGAGAAAGGGATAATGTCTTCAATCTTCAATCCAAGGCAAATCTCCCTGTTCCTCCCTCAAGAATTCGGCCCTAGGTCTTTTGGAGGAGAGAAAATCGCCTCCTTTGCTTTCCCCAATCGAGCTCCCCTCAAAAAGTCCGAAAAATCGGACTTAATCTGTTTCCAGGTCACGCGGTCAGCCGGACCAAGGTTTGGTCCGGCGGACCGGGCGTAAAATGAAACGGCGCAGAATGGTTCTGGTCCGGCTGACCAAATCTGGTCAGCGCCGGACCAGGTCTTCAGTGGACTCACACCGGATGACTGGGGCAGACCAGCGGCTGACTGGGCAGGCGAACAACTCTTGGTCCAGGGCTGACCAAAACTGGTCAGCTCCGGACCAAGTGCACTTCGGATCTGGTCAGGTCCTCTTCGGCGGACCGGCTGACTGAGGAAACATGTGATCCTGGTCCGGCTGACCAGGATTGGTCAGTTCCGGACCAGGCTTCATTTTTGCTTGGTCAGCTCATCTTCGGTAGGTTCGGCGGACCAGTGGAAGGATCGCATGCTGGTCCGGGGCTGACCAGATTTGGTCAGCTCCGGACCAACCAAATTCTTCACTCCTCTTCTCGTCTTCTGTCCTCTTCTCGGTTGAATTAACTGTGCACGATTGGTCCGCCGGAGTACATCCGGTCAGGGGCGGACCACGAGCCTGTTTTCTCCATTTCCCGCCGAATTTCTGCGTTGTGCTCTCGAGGTCCTGCCAAAGTTAAGAAATGGTCCCAAGACCCTAGGATGGCTCTAAAAATGCCTAAGAGTGTGTGAAAACCGTTTAGAAACCAAAGGCATACTCGTATAAAATCCAGATAAAATCCAAGCCATCAAAAAACGAGTGACAGCTGAGATCAGAATGAAATCAACATAATAGAACGTTAATCACACACTATGCTAGTCTGGATGAAATCAATCCTACTCTATTCTGATCTCTCCCGATTCATTTCGACTCTAGTGGTAATGGAGTTTAAGTCTTTCGCCTAAAACTTCTAGAGACTTCCTTCTTTCACCAAACATGTTTCTCAAATCTATTTACCAATACTTCCAAAGATATTCTGACCGTTATCCTTTCTTTTCCAATGTCTCCATTCAGACTCCTAATCACGTGAGATTTTTCACTTGTTTCTTCTCTGAAGACTTTATATCCCGGACTTCTAGGACGTTGAAGTTGCTGAGTACCCTTCTTTTTTTTTTCTTTTTTTTGTTTTGAATAACGATACTCAACCCACAACTTAGACCCGAGTCATTATGCACTCGTGTCCTCGAATGATTTTCATTGACGAGATAGTGACAGAGGAGTGTCGGGATATAACTGCTTATGGCATTTATCCTTTATTTCTCTAACATTGGCCTAATGATCTTAAGGGTGGTGGGAACGATTCTTGGGGAAACTTCTACGCTTGGTCCATAAGATATCTATCTCTAAAAAGGTTCAGCTAAGCCATACACCACGTACCTTTCAAGCCTATTCTGAACGAGAGCTACCATTTCAGATAGAGACTGACAATTCATCCGTAAACCTAAACCAAGAGCTCTAGGACAGCTCGCACAGGTCGTCAAAACGAACTAATTCTATCGAGTCCTATACATCGTCATATCTCAGCTATCAACTCAAAACGGTTTATGCAAATGATCAGTGTAGATGGATGTGGAGATGCTAACAATCAACTCTCCTCCCCCCAGACTAGAACGAAACACCGGCCGCGGTGTTTGCTCGCATCAAGGAAAGGAAGAAAAAAAAAAGAATACGAGAGGAGATGGGTACTTAGCTGCATAGGTCGATGTGAAATGAGGCGGAACTCTCGGTGCTCTCGGGTTGGAAACGCTATGAGAAATGTGATGGGGAACACGCAACGACCTCTCCACGGTGTAGTTTCAGAATCGACATGAGAGAAAACCAAAACATCGTGGAAACAAAAAGAGATAGTCGCAATCCAACGTAAAGTCAACAGACATAGCAACATAACATCATCCAAGTACACAGTAGGAGGAGCAAAGCAAAGGAAGGAAAACAAGGAAAAAGGAAAAGAAGAGAAATGAAGAGATCACTCTCGGGGGTCGCCGGTGATGTCCATGTCATCTGCAAAGGGCGGCTGGTCAGGGTATGTCATACCCGGATAGGGGTACCCGGGAGGCAGTGCAACGTGCTGGCGACCAGCCGGCGTGAAGTGAAGGTTCTGGAGACCCTGTAGAACCTGCATCTGGTAGTAATCCAAGTGTCGGCGTTGTTCCAGGTATGTCGTCATCGTGTCCTCTAGACGTGTCTGGCGCTCATCCATAGCATGAAGTCGGTCGCCATAGGCCGCCTGGTTGGGGATGAGCTGATGCTGGTCCTGAGGGGCGGCTGGTCAGGGTATGTCATACCCGGATAGGGGTACCCGGGAGGCAGTGCAACGTGCTGGCGACCAGCCGGCGTGAAGTGAAGGTTCTGGAGACCCTGTAGAACCTGCATCTGGTAGTAATCCAAGTGTCGGCGTTGTTCCAGGTATGTCGTCATCGTGTCCTCTAGACGTGTCTGGCGCTCATCCATAGCATGAAGTCGGTCGCCATAGGCCGCCTGGTTGGAGATGAGCTGATGCTGGTCCTGAGCGAGGCGACGAACACGGCGCTCCATGGTCTCAAAGTAGCCGTCCTCACAAAGCTGCTCCAAAGAGCGTATTTCGACATCGTCGGCAGTCGGGCTCTGATATGGTGGCGGATGATGGGAAGAGCTAGGAATGTCCTGAGAAGCGGTGGATAGAGGAGGGTAGCCGGGTTCAGGGATAATCGTCAACTAGGAGTTACCGGCCTGTGGGTGGCCCTCGTGGAGAGGACAGAGTAAGCCCTCCAGAGTAAGATCGGGAATGTTGTGCGGACGAAGCATCTGCTGATAGGTCTTCCCGCATGTCGGCGATACCACCAGTAGTTCTTGTATTTGTCGTAGTCAATGAAGCTCTTGTTGATCAACGTTACTCGGTCGAGAGTCGTAGGACCGGGGATAGGTTGTCCACAAGAGCCGAGATCGACCTTCAGTGCACGTGCAATCATAGATATGATACCTCCTATGTAGATAGTCTGTGGTTTGGAGGCGGAAGTAGTCAGGATCCGAATGAAGTGGCGGGCCACCAGAGACGCTGTGACAACCCAGAGTACCGTAGGAGGGCGGGGAGTGATCGCCGGTGCAGAGGCACGGACAAGGGGCGGCTCCTGACGAGCTTCTGGGGAGGGGGTACAGGGATGAATCGAACACACCGGAATGAGAGAGATCCGAGGGCTGTATAGGTATGAGACTATGCAGTCTAAGATAACATAAAAGAATTAGTTGGGCTACTCATAACAACAAGGTGCACCTACCTTTTTGGTTGACTATCCCGAGAGAACTCCAAAGTTAAGCGTGCTGGCTCTGGAGCAATCTCAGGATGGGTGACCTACTGGGAAGTGTCTCGGTATGCGTGTGAGTGAGGACAAAACACGCTGAAAGGTCTCGGGTTGCTGTGTGAGGGCAGGTTCGACAATTCGTAGCGGCCTCGGGTCGTTACAGACGCGACATCAACCGTCCCCATACCCCAGAAAAATCTGCTGAACTCGCAAAATCAACAAGTCGAAGCACCGAAAGGCGAAAATGGAGGCAGGGAACAGGCAACTCGGCGTATAGGCACGAAAAGCTCGGTGAATCGAAGCAAAAAGTGGCCCAAAACGACCCAAAAATCTCGATTAGAACAGATGAAACTTACTGGGATCGCGTGAGAGAGATGAAAGAAGAGGGGAACTCGGTGGCCCGACGCGAAATGGGGAGAAATGGCGACGAGATCAGGGGGAGGCGGCGGTGAGGGTGGCAGGGCGGTTTCCGGCGGCAAGTGTGGTGAAGTGGGTGAGAGAAGGGGAGTTTAGGGTTAAAAGTCGGGCCACTCGGACTTACCAGTGAAACGATCGTTTCGGGTTATACGAAACGATCATTTTGGCGAGTGCACGTGTCGATCACATGTTGATATGAAACGATCGTTTTATAAGAAAGAAACGATCGTTTTGGTCGTCTGATCAAATTTTCACGGTGTGCGCGCGGAGGATGTAGTGATAATCGACCTGCAGCGAGAGTGATAGCGCAAGGAAACCAAAAATAGGGGAGAAGAAAAGTAGAAGAATAATATATACAAAAAGAAAAAAGGATACGAATTCGGGAGATCCCGAATGTGCTCGTTTAAGGTCGTGAGCAGAGACCGTGGCGGTATCAAGCAGGGGTGGGGTCAGAGAGAGGGAGAGTACCTCTCTCGGAAGTTGGCTCGTTAGGATTGTATAGCATTACCCGCTGAGCGTTGACCTTAAACGTCTTACCGTCGGAACTCCATAGCTCGATTGCATCGTGGTCGGCGACATGTTTGATGGTGAATGGACCGGACCACCGTGATTTGAGCTTACCTGGAAAGAGCCGTAATCTAGAGTTGAAGACAAGGACTTGATCATTTACCTGGAAAGATCGATGAATGATGTGGCGATCGTGCCAACGTTTGGTGCGTTCTTTGTAGATTTCTGCATTCTCGTATGCGTCTAGGCGGATTTCTTCAAGATGATGGAGTTGTAATACGCGCTTTTCCACCGCGGCTTTCAGATCGTAATTCAGAGTTTTGATAGCCCATAACGCCTTATGTTCCAGTTCAACCGGTAGATGACAGGCTTTCCCGTATACCAGCTGGAAAGGAGTCATACCAATAGGAGTCTTGAAAGCGGTTCGGTAAGCCCAGACCGCGTCATCGAGTTTCTGCGACCAGTCTTTGCGAGAAAGGGATACGGTTTTCTCCAGAATAGATTTGATCTCCCGGTTAGAGATCTCAACCTGACCACTAGTCTGTGGGTGATAAGGAGTAGTAACTCGATGTTGAACCCCGTATTTCTTCAGTAGACTCTCAATGACTCGGTTCACAAAATGAGTCACTCCATCGCTGATTATAACACGCGGTACTCCAAATCGAGGAAAAATCACTCTCTGAAACATCCGTGAGACTACTTTAGAGTCGTTCGTCGGACTGGCAATCGCTTCGACCCATTTGTTCACATAATCGACGGCAACCAATATGTAGAGATTCCCATAAGAAGGAGGGAATGAGCCCATAAAATCGATCCCCCAGACATCGAAAGGTTCGACTTCCAGGATGAACTGCTGAGGCATCTCATGACGTCGAGAGATGTTACCGGTGCGCTGGCAAGCATCACAAGAAGAAACAAACCGGTGAACATCTTTAAATAGAGAGGGCCAGTAAAAGCCTGCTTGAAGGATCTTGGAGGCTGTCTTTGAACTAGCGAAGTGACCGACATAGTCTGAAGAATGACAACGGAAAATCACTCGCTGAACCTCGTCCTCGGGTATACAACGTCTGAACAAACCGTCTTTACCACGCTTGAATAAGAATGGCTCGTCCCAGAAAAAATCACGAACATCATGGAGAAATTTCTTTCTCCCGTTGTAATTCAGTTCAGGAGGAAGGAGACCACTAACCAGGTAGTTGACAAAGTCGGCGTACCAAGGTGCGTCGGACTGTATGGATACGGCCATGATCTGCTCGTCCCGAAGTGAATCGTCGATCGGGATTGACTTAGGAATCTGCAGTCTCGATAGATGATCAGTAACGCTGTTTTCTGTTCCCTTTCTATCCCGGATCAGTAAGTCAAACTCCTGTAAAAGTAGTGTCCAACGGATAAGACGTGGTTTAGCATCTTTCTTAGACATGAGATACCTGAGTGCAGCGTGGTCTGTGTAAACGATCACTTTGGAGCCGATGAGTTATGATCTGAATTTCTCGAACGCGAAGACAATGGCAAGCATTTCTTTCTCTGTCATAGTGTAGTTCATCTGAGCATCATCCAGAGTTCGGCTTGCATAATAAATAGCATGGAGTTTCTTGTCCTCAAGAACTGCGCCATCTGCATAATCACCGGCGTCGCACATGATCTCAAAATGGAGATCCCAATCTGGCGGTTGAATGACAGGAGCAGATGTCAAAGCTTTCTTCAAGGTCTGGAAAGCAACGTCGCAGTCAGCTGTTTAATCGAATGTAGCTTCCTTGCAGAGCAGGTCAGTAAGGGGTTTGGAAATCTTTGAGAAATCCTTGATGAATCTCCGGTAGAAGCCTGCATGACCGAGAAAACTGCGGATGCTTTTGACATTGCAAGGTGGGGGCAGTTTCTCGATAACTTCTATCTTGGCTCTGTCGACTTCGATCCCTTTTTCTGAAATTTTATGACCTAGAACGATGCCCTCACGAACCATAAAGTGGCATTTTTCCCAGTTGAGCACCAAATTAGCCTGTGAACATTTGTCTAAGACTCGAGAGAGATTCGTCAGACACACAGCAAAAGAGGGTCCATGGACGGAGAAATCATCCATGAACACCTCCATAGTATCTTCGATGACATCTGAGAAAATAACCATCATACATCGTTGAAAGGTTCCCGGGGCATTGCAAAGTCCAAAAGGCATACGTCGATATGCAAATGTACCATATGGGCAAGTAAACGTGGTCTTTTCCTGATCAGAAGGATGTATAGGTATCTGAAAGAAACCTGAGTAACCATCGAGGAAACAGAAGTAGGAGTGCAGAGCGAGGCGTTCGAGCATTTGATCGATGAACGGCAGTGGAAAATGATCCTTCCTTGTGTTGGCGTTAAGCTTCCTGTAATCAATGCACATACGCCATCCGGTGACAGTCCTTGTCGGTATCAACTCGTTCCGATCGTTCTTGATGACTGTCATCCCACCTTTCTTTGGAACGACCTGGACAGGGCTAACACAAGAGCTATCGGAGATAGAAAAGATAATACATGCGTCTAGAAGTTTCATAACCTCTTTCTTGACGACCTCCTGCAGCTTTGGGTTGAGACAACGTTGATGTTCGATAGAAGTTTTTGTCTCGTCTTCGAGATGGATCTGATGCATGCACAAAGAGGGACT
The DNA here is from genome assembly GCF_000463585.1 of Tarenaya hassleriana. Taxonomy (NCBI): domain Eukaryota; kingdom Viridiplantae; phylum Streptophyta; class Magnoliopsida; order Brassicales; family Cleomaceae; genus Tarenaya; species Tarenaya hassleriana. The sequence continues at coordinate 40,223 of NW_010967478.1, forward strand.
GATGCCCTTGATAACTCCGATCGAATAGCCTATTGATGGCTCGGATTTTATCTGGATTTTATACCGAGTATGTCTTTGGTTTCTAAACGGTTTTCATACATGCTAGGCATATTAGAGCCATCTTTAGGTCTCCGGGACTAGGTTTTGATCATTGCAGGAACTCGAGGGTTTTCGGGACGAAACGGAGAAGACAGAAGCAGAATTCCCCAGATTTTGGGCCTGGAACGGACGGACTAGAATACAACACAGAACGGACGGTCTACAGGTCAGAACGGACGGTCTACGGGTCAGAACGGACGGTCTATAGGTCAGAACGGACGGTCTACCTTTGCAGAACGGACGGTCTGATGAGCCGAAGACGAACCG
>NW_010967478.1:40912-43160 GCF_000463585.1 Tarenaya hassleriana
CGACTTTCGCGATTTCTAGGGCATTCTGAACTGGGAGAACGAAAGGGGCGACGGTTTTCTCTCATTTTTGAGACCTAGGGTCAAAATATTGAAGGGAGAACAAGGAGATTTGCCGGAGATTGAAGATTGGAGACATTATTGAGCATTTCTCTCCCCTCTTTCTCTATGTTTCATCTTGTCTTGTTGGTGTTTTTGAATATGGTTTGTGAGTAGTTTCTTGTTGTGGGATGAGGGATTAGCCCTCATGTAAGGATGCTTGTATTCACCTTGGACCCAAGATTATGCTTTGTTTATGCTTTCAAACTCTTGCAATGAATGGAATTTTGTTCTTCATGATTATCTCTCATCTCTCTTGAATGAATGTTTAGGGAAATCTAGGATTTGTTGAATTGAGTGATGAAATTGTTTGGGTTTGATTGCTAGAGTTTAATGAATGGTGTTTAATGCTTCCCATTGGATGAAAATCTCTTGGGTAGAATTTATGATTGAGAATTTCATGGAGACATGGATTCTTGATTCTTGGTGCATTCATTGAAATGGGTTGAGATTGAATGCGAAGAAATTCGGTTCAATTCAATCTAGGATCGTGACAAGGGAATTTAATGCATTCTGGAATTTCACTCTAAGCCACGAAAGTGGATAGAGTACTCTCTTGGATAACGGGTTTTCGGTTTGAGAGAGCCGAACCCGACCTTAGTCTTGGAATCCCTCACTTTAGAACAAGCATGATCTAGGTCCAATATTTCCTTACGGCATCCTTGCATGATTCGGTGAAACCCGATTCCCATAACCTTCCCCATTGATCATCTTCTCTTGAATTGTGATTGTCTTTGATTTTACTTTCTTTCTTTTAATTTTCTGCAACTTACGAAAACCAACAAAAACAATTCTCCGATTTTATTTTCTCCATTTTCCTAGTTTTAGTCGATTCCTAGCTTAATCGCTTAAGTCCTTGTGTTCGACCCCGGTACTACGACATCCGTATACTTGCGGATTAGTTGTGTGTCGGGTATAAATTTAAAGCTCGTCACGCAAGTGATCAAGTTTTTGGCGCCGTTGCCGGGGACTTTTTACGGTTTCCATAGCTAGGATAGATTGACTCTAGGTTAGTCTTTCCGGAGTCTTTGATTTTTTTCGGTTTGATTTTTTTGTGTGTTTGTTCACTTCCTTTTTCTTTGTGTGTTTGTGTGATTTTTATTTTTCTCTTGAGTCAATTTTTCCTTATTTCTTTTATTTCTTGATTTTTCTGTTTATTATTTTTGCTGTTTGTATTTCTCTGGACTTTTCTGGACTTGTTCTGGATTTTTCGGGACCTCTCTGGACATTTTCAGAATTCCCTGGACTTTTTCAGAGTTATTCTGGACATTTCCTGGACTTTTATGAATTTTTCTGGATTTTTTCCGATTTTCCTGGACTTTTCCGGGATCGTTCTGGACTTTATCGGGTGTCTCTCCCTACTCTCTGCCTTTTTATTCACTTCGATTCACCTTCTCTGCCTTTTTCTGGACTTTTATTTTTGCAGATTCTCTTAGTGCATGAGCAGACGTCCCACTCGAAGACAACTCGACCCAGATTTTGAGCTTGCCTTTGACCCGGACATAGACAGAACAGAAAGAAAAATCCGCAGAAAACGAAGAGAGGGCAGAATGGCAGAAGAGGCAGCAAGGGGTGAAGCGCAGCCAAGAGAGCACGTCCGAGCTAATCCGCAGACTCTTGGGATGTACACCACGCCCAAGCATACTCAGTTGCTTTCGTGCATCAACCGACCCCCCTTAGACCACTTTGAGCTTCAACCACAGTTCATCCAGATGCTGAATCAGATGAGCTTCAGAGGGAGGTATAATGAGGATCCGAATTCTCATCTTACGCAATTCAAGATGCGATGTCGAACCTTGGAGCCAAAATCCATTTCTACATGGGATGAGATGGAGGAGAAGTTTATGATGAAATATTACTCTCCCATGAAGACGCAGCTAGCCTTGAACAAGATAAACTCCTTTGCTCAAGATGATGATGAGACCTTGTATGATGCTTGGGAGAGGTTCAAGGAGTATCAGAGAATGTGTCCGCACCACGGTATGGACAACAAATACCTCCTCTCTACTTTCATACATGGCCTTAGGGACGACACGAGAGGATGGGTTGATGCAGCATGTGGAGGCAGCGTGTATGATCTCTATTTCGAGGCTTTAGAGGCGCAGATTGCTAAGATGGCGAAAGGGAGAAGCATTTCAGGGAAAATGGGCAG
>NW_010967478.1:52091-53916 GCF_000463585.1 Tarenaya hassleriana
GGCCATTAAATTGGTAACTCTTACCATAGAATAAATCGCCTCTATAAATGGACAGATATTTGTTCTCAATAACAAATCTGAAACCATCCGAGTCTAAACATGAAATCAATATAATGTTCCTGTGATGGCAGGTACAAAATAACAATCATGCAACTCCAATACAAGGCCAGAAGGTAAAGTGAAATCGTTAGTCCCGACGGTTAATGCAGCAACTCTTGCTCCATTCCCGACGCGGAGATCTACTTCTCCCTTCGCCAATTGTCTACTTCCTCGAAGTCCTTGCACATTTCCACAAATGTGTGAGGCACATCCGGTATCTAATACCCATGATGAAGAAGTACATAAGTTGGCCTCTATAACGAAGATACCAGAAGTCGAAGCTTCTGTAAGCTTCTTCTTCCTCTGATCTTCCAGGTAGAGTCTGCAATTTCTATACCAATGCCCGATGGCATGACAGAAATAACACTCTTCCTTCTTGGACTCAGGCTTAGGTTCAATGACAACGCTTGCCACTTTCCTCTTGCCCTTGCCCTTGGAACGTTTCCTTTTGGTGGAACTCTTTCCAACAACTACCATATCATTCTTCCCTCGGCTCCCAGCTTTCTCTTGGAATGACACATTCAACTGATCAACTATCAAAGAATTGTCCATGTCCTCTAATTGCTTACGCAATTCCGAAGGCATCTTTCCAAGCATCAAGCTGGACACGTCCAGATCATCATCCTCATGCTTCCAATAAGCATCAATGATCGATCTAGAAGCCGTGGTCAGAGGCTTATCCTTCATAAGGATAGATCGTGTGACAACCCAGAGTACCGTAGGAGGGCGGGGAGTGATCGCCGGTGCACAGGCACGGACAACGGGCGGCTCCTGACGAGCTTCTGGGTAGGGGGTACAGGGATGAATCGAACACACCGGAATGAGAGAGATCCGAGGGCTGTATAGGTATGGGACTATGCAGTCTAAGATAACATAAAAGAATTAGTTGGGCTATTCATAGCAACAAGGTGCACCTACCTTTTTGGTTGACTATCCCGAGAGAACTCCAAAGTTAAGCGTGCTGGCTCTGGAGCAATCTCAGGATGGGTGACCTACTGGGAAGTATCTCGGTATGAGTGTGAGTGAGGACAAAACACGCTGAAAGGTCTCGGGTTGCTGTGTGAGGGCAGGTTCGACAATTCGTAGCGGCCTCGGGTCGTTACAGATCGCTTGGTGAGATAAAAAACAGATTCCTACAACAGATATGTTCTACAGAAAAAGACAGACAAACAGACAGAAAATATGCAAGCCGCTTAATACACATACTAACACAGATAATAGATGCAATATGACAGGCTCCCACTAAGAAAAACACCCTCAATGAGTTTCCAAGTGAGCTAGGATCCATATTTCACATGCTTTTGAGTCAGCTAGGGCATGACGCTCAAAAACATGCTATTTAGGTAGATAACACATTGTCAATCACATCCTATGTGATTCCTAGATGTGTATGGGATAGTGATATGCTATCACTGCATGTTCTTCATCCCATCCTTACCATTAGGTCCAAGTCCGACTTGATAACCCAATTCAAGCTCAACCATATTTGAGCTATGAGAATCACGATTTCTCCATACTGCCTCACCAAGATAGTCAGGCACGCTCAGCTAGGGCATGACCCATAACCATGACGATCGAGGCCTTGACAATTGCTCTACTAATGGGCGGTAATAGCTTGAGATTAAACATGAGGCTTCATTTATCTTGAACACCAGGATACCTTGACTGAATTCAAGTCATTCCAGTCAAGTTGTTCTGATCAACTCGGATGAACTACTCTTAGTTC
>NW_010967478.1:54312-54516 GCF_000463585.1 Tarenaya hassleriana
GGTGTTTCTCCTGCTCCGAGCTGACCAGGAATCGGACTCAGTTCGAAAACTGAGCATGGTCCGGGGCAGACCAAACTTGGTCAGCTCCGGACCAACTCAGTCCGTTGCCTTGGTCCGGCTGACCTGGAATCGGAGCGCAGACACTCTGATTTTGGTCCGGGGCTGACCAAACTTGGTCAGCTCCGGACCAACTCGGTCCTTTTC
>NW_010967478.1:55008-55222 GCF_000463585.1 Tarenaya hassleriana
TGAAAGCTTGTTCCGGCGGACCACGTGTGGTCAGCTCCGGACCAAGACCCTTCTTGATCAGCTCGGTCCGACTTGTCATTTCTCGGTCCGCCTGTCCCAGAATCTGGTCAGCGGCTGACTAACTCTTGGTCAGCCGGACCAGGTCTGGACAGGTGACCGCGGACCGAGCTTCCGGACCTCCCGGACTGACCAAACTTGGTCCGGGGCTGACCAA
>NW_010967479.1:0-605 GCF_000463585.1 Tarenaya hassleriana
TATTAATAAAAAACTGTAATTATTAGGTTTGGGGGTTACCGATAAAGAGTTGAAGAAAAAATTTACGACAATAATAACGTCTAATTTTCCTCTACTCTACTATTGTTGGACGGTGGTACTCGACTATCTGAAACGTTCTTGGTGGCACTATTTCATCATAATTTTTTTAAAAATATTTAATTAAATATAAAAATTTGTTACTAACTCTAATTTTTTTGTATAAAGCAATCTTTTCAGTGGAAGAAAAAGTACACCGATAAAGTTTATAAAGAGTTCAACCAGCTTGGTATACAACGGTTGAAACAAATGATGAACAACGCCAAACGCCGTCATCAGATGCATAGACTGGCACCAGATTGGACAACAAATGACTTGTACCAACAACTTGTTTCGCATTGGAATTCGGAACATTTCAAGAATAAGAGTTCCAAAGAGAAGCAAAGTCGTCTGACCCAAAAAATCGAGGGTGATGGTTTGTCATACCTCCGGTACTAAATCATTCAAGAAACGACAAAAAGAGATGGTATTACTTAAATTTTAAAATTTAATTTATTTTTGAATTTTAATTTTTATTGGGTTAATAATTTTATAAATATATATATATA
>NW_010967480.1:0-442 GCF_000463585.1 Tarenaya hassleriana
CGCCTCGATCTATCTCTATAGATCTTTATGCCTAGAATATATGTCGTTTCTCCTAGGTCCTTCATAGAAAACTGCGTTCCTAGCCAAGACTTTACGTCTTGCAAGGTAGGAACGTCATTCCCTATAAGGATAATGCCATCCACGTACAGCACTAGAAATACAACTGTGCTCCCACTGACCTTCTTGTAAACACATGGCTCATCTTCGTTCTGTGAGAAACCAATCTTTTTTATTGTCTCATCAAATCGAAGGTTCCAGCTCCTCGAAGCCTGCTTCAGTCCATAAATGGACCTCTGACGCTTGCACACCATCCTCGGGTTCCTTGGATCGACAAAACCTTCGGGTTGTGTCATGTACACATCCTCAGTCAAGTTCCCGTTGGTTGGGTTTCCTGGGATCTCATGAGCGAATCTAATTCCTAAGAGATCGATTCTAGGGTTGT
>NW_010967481.1:0-604 GCF_000463585.1 Tarenaya hassleriana
GTAATATATGATGGTGGGTCAAGTTAACTCTAATCTTAAATGGAAGAGGGTCAATCATCGTCTCTGGACAGCTTCATATCTACTTCACAAGGGTTTGTCTTCTCAATGTTTGTAATGAAAAGATGACATGCCACCATAACCATATGCTCTTGTCCATGACATTGACTTGGATATTGTATTTTTATGTGGGGGCCTGAAGCCGCATACCAACATGGCGACAAGCCTTATTCACTATTTATCACTCTTCCACGTGACTGAAAAACTCGACGATTTTTCTGTGGACAAAATACAGTCAGGGCCGCATGAGTTGGTTCTTGTCTTGCAAAATGTTCGTCAAAAACGCTAAGCCACAATTCTTCTGTCGACTTGAAAGACAAAGCCATGTGATGGTTGGTGCTTATTAGCTGATTTTCTTTGCGCCAAATTATGAAGGCCTATATTCAATTGCCAACTTGAATCTATAAATATATGTTATCAAGTAAATCTCTCGACCTGCACAAGAAAGCTGTCATCTTTGATAGAAAGGGTACACATAGAAGAAGACACTTACACAATCAGTTCCATGGCTTTCCGGGTTCTTCGCAGTCTGCATTCGAAGCAACTT
>NW_010967482.1:0-604 GCF_000463585.1 Tarenaya hassleriana
GTTCTTTGTTGGGTGTTTTGTCTGGTTTATCAAGTGAAGAGGACTTGGAAATTGGAGAACATTTGCATTGCTTGGGCGTAAAGAAAGGGCTTGATCGTGAAGTTTCTGTTGTCAATTCTCTCATCAGTGCATATGGAAAATGCTGCAGTGGACGCGCTGCAGAGAAAATGTTCGAGGAGGCAGTTTCAAGGGATACAATATCGTGGAATACCATAATTAGTATAACTGCCAAAAGCGAGAACCCTTTGAAATCATTAACAATCTTCGCGAGTATGTCAGAGCAGGGAGTTTTGGCAAATGAGAGCACCTTTGTCGGTGTTGTAAACTCTTGCGCTCCTGTGGAGATGTTGAAGTTTGGACACATAATTCATGGTATGGTGATTAAGAAGGGTTATGGAACTGATGTCCTTGTAGGGAGTGCTTTGACCGACTTATATGTTAAATGTGATAATTTGGAAGATTCCCCGCTATGCTTTGATGATATATGTGAGAAGAATGTCGTTTCTTGGAATTCGCTGATTTCAGGTTACGCCGACAAGGACAGTTCTGTTGGTTTAGTGCTCTATGATGTACTGTTTATGAGCTTTCTTTAGATACATTCGAT
>NW_010967483.1:0-604 GCF_000463585.1 Tarenaya hassleriana
GTCGGGCAAATACTCTACAAGTGGTATCAAGAGCCTGGTTGAGGCGAGTTCTGGTGGTTTCATCGGCGATTCGAAGCCGAGGTAAGATCTGCTACGTTTTTTTTTCTGGATCTGAACTTTCTGATCGGTGTGCGAGGTGTTTCAGGCGTCTGAAACTAAGTCGAAAGAACCATCCCGTGTGAGATCGGCGGTCTGCACCGGTGGGAGAAGCTCAGATCGGCGGCGAAGAAAGGTAGGTTTTCCGGATCTGTCTCGGACTGAGTTACTCAGTCGAGTACAGAGTCCAAGGAGGTGAGTTCGCTCAATTTGGTTAGATCTAGGGTTCTGGGGGGGAGAAACCGGTGAAAACCGGTGGTTTCCGGAGAGTCTTGGCCGTGACTCGTTCGAGTCACGACTGAGTTGTCTTCGGGGTTGAGTCAACTACCGTGTTGACTCGGGTTAACTCGGCGGCTTCCGCGTTCCGAATTAGGGTTTTCGGATCTGATCCGGTTTAGCCGGTTCAACCGAAATTGTCTAATTGAACCGGTTTCGATTTAAAATCGGACCGGTTTAGTCGGGTTAGGTCAAACGTTGACCAATTTCTGGTCAACAGTTGACCGGGTTA
>NW_010967484.1:0-604 GCF_000463585.1 Tarenaya hassleriana
TCGCCACAATCACAATCACATCTCCGCGAGATGATAATCGATCCGGATCGAATATCATACCGCGAAGATTTACAGTCAATGCAATCATGGTGATATCATTCAAAAACCCATCTACAGTCACATTCACTCTGCAGTACCATCTACCCTGATAAGGTTCCCCAATCACAAGCAGTCATACATTATTACTTACCGTACACACGGTCAAACATAATTTCTTTTAAATTTATTCTTATTTACTTATATTTTTTTTAATGATTTATTTAATCTTTTTAAATCATCGGTCCGATCAAGTCAGGTTCCGGCCCGTCCGGATTACCAGTTTGGCTCGTCCCGAGATTAATACTTACCCGGTCATATAATTGGTCCGAACTATGTATGGTCCGGTTCGAACCAAATTTAGTCATATTTTGGTTAAATTTTGGCTTTAAGGTTAGATCGACTCGGTCAAATTTCGGGATCATCTATCTCATTAGTTATTTATTTTTTTTATTATTATTATTTTCTTTTTTATTATTATTATTATTTTATTCTTTCCTTGTTTTATATATATATATATTTTATTTATATTGATCCAGTTTTTAGACCGCTCGGTCTTGTTGTTTTA
>NW_010967485.1:0-603 GCF_000463585.1 Tarenaya hassleriana
TGCAAGACTCTAGTTGCGGTAAGTGGCCACTACGAATCATATCATCCACGAGCTCAACTCCTTCCCCGTACTTCTTCATTGTGCAACAACAGCTAAGAAGAGCATTAAAGATTGTCCCACTCGGAGATATTCCTTCTATTTGCATTCGATCAAACACTCTCTGTGCTACTCCTAGATTCCCCACTTTGCATATCCCTATTATCATCTTCTCATAGGTATTGGCATCAGGGCTGCAACCAAGTTTCAGCATTTTATCGAAAAATTCAACGATGATATCGTACTTCATCATCTTCCATGTATCAGATGCATCAACAACATTAGACACCAGATAAAGTCCTGTTACAGCACCTTTCTCTTTCACATACTTTTTGTTCAACAGATGTTTGATCAGAGATAAAAATGTCCGATGAGACGGTTCACACCCGGCATCAAACATGCGCTTGAGGACATCAAATGCAGAATATGTCAGGCCTAGATTTCCATATGCATCAATCAATAAGGTATAGGTGAGGGAATCTGGCAGAACACCTTCTTCCTTCATCTTTACTATCATATCCTCGGCTTCTTGCATTCTCCCTGCACTACAATAGGCATGGATAAATG
>NW_010967486.1:0-603 GCF_000463585.1 Tarenaya hassleriana
CCGGAAGACTCTGTTGAGAAAGAAGAAGCAGCAGCTCCATAGGCTTCAAGGACAGCCGAAGGGGAATCTCCAGAAGAAGCAGACTATGTTGTTACAACTGTTGTTCCAGACGAAGAGGAAGAATGGGATAAAGCATCTAGTCAATAAGATAAACTACTCTCAAACCGGATAGCTAAGCTTGTTGTTGAGGCAAAGCAAAGTTGGTCCCTTACTACACTACTAGAAAAGTAGAAGTTCGGATTAAGTATTTACTATACGGATATCCGCTTTACTAGTCTACAGGTTCAGGTGAGGAATAGGTAAACAGGCCTCGTAACACTTGACTTACTAGTTTACTATCTTAATTCACTAGTACTAGTAATCTGGTTTACTAACTTCTTTTACTCAACCCGCAACCCGGCCTCTACACTGTACTTGTAATTCGGATTTCCTTACAGTTTTCTAGCTTTCTTCAATCCTGATTAGCTTCAAGTCCTAGAAAGGCAGATAGTACGGACGAAGTTCTTACAGTTGTTGCCTCAGGGGCAGAAGCAAGTAATTCTGTTGTTCGTTAGTCAGGCTATCCCGAAAGTAAGTACCTGATTAACTTGAAAGCAAAGGAAG
>NW_010967487.1:0-1656 GCF_000463585.1 Tarenaya hassleriana
AATATCGCCTCAAGCGCTTGTCACATCACGTGACTACCGATGTCAAGTCCATGACACAACGAAAATATAAACACACCCGTATGGAGTCCACCATATGGTCCAGCCATATACCCTAGTCAAGTCCATGACTAGGGGCGCCTCCACGTCCGTCAAGTCCATGACGTTGGCCGTGTCAAGTCAGCATGACACAATCGATCATATCACCCGTATGGAGTCCACCATAGGGTTCCAGCCATATACCCTAGTCAAGTCCATGACTAGGAGCGCGTCACACGCCCGTCAAGTCCATGACGTTGGCCGTCGTGTCGCACATGACTAATTGCGTCTCAAACGCCCGTCAAGTCCATGACGGTGATGGTTGCGTCCACAACCATCCACAAACACAATCATGCTTGACTCGTACCCACGAGCAAGCTACACACATGGCACACATCATGTATATATCCCCCAGTACAATCACACGTATCACGATATCCGGTCCCTTACCGATCTACCACTTAACGCCGTGCAAACTACCCCGTATAATCACGCAACAAGTCACTTGAATCGTTGTATCACACATCTCACGCACACGGGATTCGAAAATCATCCGGAAAAGGGTTCCGTACTCTAGAGCGGTCGGTCCAGGGTGTGGATCGGTCGGTCCAGGGGTCCCATGCTGTCCCGGGGCCTCTCGGGACAATTTTTGAGGTCTGGAACGCAGACCGTTCGGTCTGGGGATGCCAGACCGTCCGTTCCGTCCGGTCCGGTGTAGACCGTCCGTTCCAGCTCTGTTCTCGCGAAACAGTTTTCTGGTCCGACTTCGTTTGGCCATATCTCACTCATTTCTCCACCAAATTACGTGTCATTTATTGTTAAATGTTCATTGAAATGTCCTCTATCTAATCCAAGCAACCAAGTATTGAAATACTTCAATAACACGGTGAAAAAGGATTCGTAATTTGGCAAGACAGATTCTCGTTCTGCAATTTCCTGTTTTTCTTCAGTCTTCATTCAATCATATCTTACTCATTTTTCAACCAAATCATGCGTGGTTTGTTGCTAAATCTTCATTGAAATCTCCTCCAGCCAATACAAGTATCAAATAATCGAGATAACACAGTAATATCGATGAAAACGAGCTTACACAGAAACAACTCAAAGCACTCAACTATGTTTCGACTCAGATCTGGTTTGGCCGAATTTCGTGGCATTTTCTGTTGGTTTAGTGCTCTATGATGTACTTTTTATGAGCTTTATTTAGATACATTTGATGTATTGATACTTTCTATGGGTTTTATGAGAGTATTTGATTCATTACATGTTCTTGCATACTAGATCTGTTATGAAATCCGTGTATCATTATGAATGATACTAAACTCCCTAGTCTTGTGTCGTTATGGGAATAACGACATAATAAGACTAGTATGATGTGTGATTGATGATCATAGCGTTGATCATAGGTATTGGATACGATCACTGTCATAGGTATTCGTTGAAGAACGGAATACTGGATTGACCCGCATGAGATTGTCACATGGACTAGAGTCATGACTTGAATCTCATATGACGGTTCCATGATTGGATCCTAAGACCTGAGATATCTACGGAATCCAACATGAGGAGTTGCGTGCTTTGAATACGTCAAACGTCCTGCGTAACAAGAGGACTATAAAG
>NW_010967487.1:3114-4140 GCF_000463585.1 Tarenaya hassleriana
TCTCGTTCACTGAGTTCGACTGTCTGAAATAGACGACGTTCGTCTATAGTGCGGCCACACATTTCTACAGTCTCGCTCACACGGGGGGCCCAGCGATATCTCTCTCTTTTACGAGAGGTACAAATCCCGTCTTGACTATCTACAATCCAGTACATGATTCGTTTTGTACCTGATACACGCCTTTATAGTTCTCCTGTTACGCAGAACGTTTGACGTATTCAAAGCACGCAACTCCTCATGTTGGATTCCGTAGATATCTCACGTCTTAGGATCCAATCATGGAACCGCCATATGAGATTCAAGTCATGACGCTAGTCCATGTGACAATCTCATGCGGGTCAATCCAGTATTTCGTTCTCCAACGAATACCTATGATTGTGATTGTATCCAATACCTATGATCAACGCTATGATCATCAATCACACATCATACTAGTCTTATTATGTCGTTATTCCCATAACGACACAAAACTAGGGAGTTTAGTATCATTCATAATGATACACGGATTTCATAACAGATCTAGTATGCAAGAACATGTAATGAATCAAATACTCTCAAAAAACCCATAGAAAATATCAATACATCAAATGTATCTAAATAAAGCTCATAAACAGTACATCATAGAGCACTAAACCAACACCCGCTTCGTGAGGATTCATCGTGGAGTCTTTCTGCGAGGAAAAACAAGCAAAGCAACCTACCCATGGCCATCTAACATCCTATAATGCCTAGAATGAGAGAAGAATTGTGATGCATGACGTTATAAAACTGGTGAAAAACCCATGTGATCAAATCCCCCCAGACTTGAGGTTTGCTCGTCCTCGAGTAAATGTGCAGTTATAAAACTATCCCAGGGGTGATAAGATACAGTCGGAGAACAAATGGGGGTTTTGAGTGGATTGGTTGTACGGGTTAAAGTCACTGCGAATGAAATCGGGTTTGGTATACTCTATCTTTTCCAACATTCAAGCGAAATCTTATCAATGGGATTTTCATTGCTTCCTGCGGTCTAAGATGAAATGATTC
>NW_010967487.1:6664-7239 GCF_000463585.1 Tarenaya hassleriana
AAGGACAGTGGGAGCACAGTTGTATTTCTAGTGCTGTACGTGGATGACATTCTCCTTCTAGGGAATGACGTTCCTACCTTGCAAGACGTTAAGTCTTGGCTAGGAACGCAGTTTTCTATGAAGGACCTAGGAGAAGCGGCCTATATTCTGGGCATCAAGATCTATAGAGATAGATCGAGGCGTCTTCTAGGATTGTGTCAGAGTACTTACATCGATAAGGTCTTGAAACGGTTCAAGATGCAAGATTCCAAGAAAGGAACCTTACCGATGAGCAGTGGCACAGTTCTCTACAGGAGTCAGTGTCCTACGACACCTGATGAGCGAGAACGCATGGACCGAATTCCATATGCTTCAGCAATTGGATCCATCATGTATGCCATGCTTTGAACTCGACCGGATGTATCCTACGCGTTGAGCATTACGAGTAGATACCAGTCAGATCCAGGTGAGTCGCACTGGATCGCCGTCAAGAACATCCTGAAGTACTTGAGAAGGACTAAGGATGTATTCTTGGTATACGGTGGGTCGGAAGACGAGCTCGCTGTAAGAGGTTACACCGATGCTAGTTTCCAGTC
>NW_010967487.1:9621-12044 GCF_000463585.1 Tarenaya hassleriana
CCGGACCGTCCGTTCCAGGTTCCAGTTTTCCGAAAATTAAACCGAAATTAGGGTTAAATCACTTTATAAGAAAGAGATTAGAACCCTAATGAGTGAGAGACTTTGAGCAGCCGACTTTTGGCAGAAAAGAGAGGTTTTTTGGAGTTCCAAAACGTGTTCTAAATCTCGAGATTTCTCGGTGCACATATCGAATAGAGATTCGAGTCCTAGCAGACAAGTTCCAACCGTTGGAATCCATCCCGAAGTGTGGATACGTGTAGAGGGCGAGGTATTCTTCCTGCCTTTCGTGATCAGACGTGTTCTTCGATTGATACAGGCCCCGGATCGATTGAGGTAAGCGTTCTAACGTTTCTACGATTCAATAACAACATGGTTCTAGGGTTCTATAAATTTTTGTTTTACTTCCGCTGTGCAAACCCTAGAATCGATCTCTTAGGAATAGGATTCGCTCTAGAGATCCCAGGAAACCCAACATTTTCCGGTCTGTTCCTCATCGGAAACCTCTCCTACACAATCTAGGGATGTCCCCCTTGCTTCCCCGAGCTTCCCTTGTGTTGGGTCTCCTCCTTTCTCCCCCTTTCTCTCTCTTTTCTCTCTCTCTCTATTTCCTCTGGTTTCAGTCCGGAAATGGCTGAGTCTGGGGGTTGAGGGAGGTTTATTGCGTGTGAGAGAGGCGTAATGGGCTCAGCCCAGACTCAAGGTCGAGCCTGCAATGTCCTGGTGAGGTTGGTCGGCGAGTTGACGCCGGTGGGGTCCGAAAACGCAGAGAAATACGTGTCCCAAGGCAGCAAGTTGGCCACTTGCGTGCTGTCCAGTGGACCGTCCGTTCTGGGCCTGGAACGGACGGTCTGGACCCAATTTCGGTCCAGCTCCTCGCTCGTTCGTGATCCGTTCGTTCCGCCTTTAGCAGTCTGTCCGTTCTGCCTTTGCCAGTCCGTCCGTTCTGCATTTCTGGTCCGTCCCGACTGACTTCGATTGCTCCGTTCTGACTCGTTTCTTACCCGAATCGCGCACCGTTTGTTTTCTACACCTTCCTTGGAACGTCCTCTTTCATGTCCAATCAATAGATTATTGGAAACTCAGACTCGTTTCTTACCCGAATCGCGCACCGTTTGTTTTCTACACCTTCCTTGGAACGTCCTCTTTCATGTCCAATCAATAGATTATTGGAAACTCACGTTTACACGATGAGGTACAACTCGAAACGTCCGTACCTCGAATAACTTGTGAATTCCGAATTTCCAGGTTCTATTCAATTTTCGTTTGCTCATAACTTCCTCGTTTCTCAGTCAAATCGAGTGTCGTTTCCTTCTAGATCTTCGTTGAAATATTCTCTATATTTTTTTACTTTGTTTTACCCTCCTTTTTTTCCCGAAAATAGTTTAAATAATTTATACGGGAATCGGGGTATTACATGCGCAATCGCACCATTGTTGTCACAATACAACTCAATGGGATCTGCAATGCTAGGAACGACGCCCAGGTCTCCCACGAATTTTCTGATCCAAACAGTTTCCTTAGCTGCATCCGATGCTGCTATGTACTCGGCTTCTGTAGTCGAATCTGCCACGGTTGGCTGTTTGGAACTCTTCCAACTGATAGCCCCACCGTTCGGGCAGGAAACATATCCTGACTGCGATCTGAAGTCATCTCTGTCGGTTTGGAAACTAGCATCTGTATAACCACTTATAGCGAGCTCATCTTCCAATCCGCCATACACCAAGAACAAATCCTTAGTCCTTCTCAAGTACTTAAGGATGTTCTTAACCGCAATCCAGTGAGCCTCACCTGGTGTAGATTGATATCTACTAGTCATGCTTAATGCATATGATACATCCGGGCGAGTACACAACATGGCGTACATGATGGATCCAATTGCCGAGGCATATGGAATCCTACTCATGCGCTCTTGCTCATCCTGTGTCTTTGGACAATGCGTCTTGCTAAGAGCCACGTGATGTCCCATTGGCAAGGCACCCCTCTTGGAGTCTTGCATCTTGAACCGATTCAAGACCTTGTCAATGTATGTACTCTGACTTAGACCAAGAAGCCTTCTCGATCTATCTCTATAGATCTTGATTCCTAGAATATAGGCGGCTTCTCCTAAGTCCTTCATCGAAAAGACTGATCCTAGCCAGGATTTCACTCCTTGTAAAGTAGGAACATCATTTCCGATGAGCAATATATCATCTACATAAAGGACAAGGAAGACCACTGCGCTCCCACTGATCTTCTTGTAAACGCATGGCTCATCTTCGTTTCGCAGGAAGCCAAACGCTTTGACTGCCTCGTCAAATCGAAGATTCCAGCTCCTCGAAGCCTGCTTCAGTCCATAAATGGATCTCTGAAGCTTACACACCTTCCTCGGACTCTTAGGATCGACAAAACCCTCGGGTTGTGTCATGTACACATCCTCGAGCAAA
>NW_010967487.1:13165-13374 GCF_000463585.1 Tarenaya hassleriana
GAATCGCATGATTCGATTGATTCATAATCAAAAGAATCAAGAAGTCCATCCGAATGAAGCTTCGCTATGCATTTCTCATTGATGTGACCAAGTTGACAATGCCAGAGATAGGTCGGGTTTAAGTCGTTCGGCTTAAACCGCTTGGTACTAACGTTATAGATCGACCTGTATCTAGATGGTTCATCTTCCAAAACATAAAGGCCATTAAA
>NW_010967487.1:13530-14087 GCF_000463585.1 Tarenaya hassleriana
GAATGATTTTCATTAACGAGTAGATGACAGAGGAGTGTCGGGATACATCGTATTTTCTAGGGCTTGTTGCTACCTATAGGCTTCTTAACCTAGAGGTCAAAGGGGTGGTTTTTAGGGAGACATTGGCGCTTGGTTCATAACTTCTACTCCACCTAGACTTTAGGAGACAAAATCATCCCACGTGACACTCATTCGTTCTAGGATTGGATCAACTATTTCTACTTCACTCGACAATCCATTCAACGCTTTAGATAAATCTAAACTTAGCTCCTAAGACCTTTCCAAGCTAATCTTCACTCTCTATATCCCCACATCATCATCCGGCTAAACCTTTGAGAGGGAAAAACCTTATGCAAGTGTATGCATGCATTCCTAGACCTATATGTACATATGCAACCTATTAATGACAATCCATACAACGCTCCCAACTTTCTCTTGGAATGACACATTCAATTGATCAACTATCAAAGAATTGTCCATGTCATCTAATTGCTTACGCAATTCCGAAGACATCTTTCCAAGCATCAAGCTGGACACGTCCAGATCATCATCCTCAT
>NW_010967487.1:14848-15082 GCF_000463585.1 Tarenaya hassleriana
ACTGACTCGGTCCGAGTCAACACTTGACTTGGTCCGAGTCAGAAGCCGAAATCATCTACAGATCAATCTGAACCAAAACTACTGGCTCGGTCCGAGTCAAAAACTGACTCTGTCCGAGTCAAAAACTCTGACTCTGTCCGAGTCAAAACTCTGGGAGACACTTTCAGGCTACGAAAATTAGGGGTTCACCCTATTTCGATGCGCCATCAAGCCGTCTACTTCCTGAAACTCATC
>NW_010967487.1:15179-15530 GCF_000463585.1 Tarenaya hassleriana
AGCAACAAGCCCGGCGATATACAAAGAACCAGGCTCTGATACCACTGTTGGGTTTTTGCTACGGGTTCCTACCATGCGATCATATCGATATAGGGTTTGGTTTACTAGGTTTCATGCAGCGGAAGGATAATCTAAACCTAGTCAAACGTCACACGCAACCAAAATCGTCCGTAAAACCCCGTATAATCGTGTATATCACCATGGGAATCGAACACTTACCTCTTTCCTGAAGAAACGAAAGTAGGAGTCGATCCGGAGCCTGTTTAATCACCTAGGACTGAAGTTACAGTCCCTCTACACGTATCCACACCGACGGGAAGGATTCCAAACGCTTTTGGAACTGATCTGCTA
>NW_010967487.1:16834-17046 GCF_000463585.1 Tarenaya hassleriana
ATTCATAAATCAATGAATCAATACAAAGTCAAAATGTCATATCACGGATCATCCTAGAGCATTACAACCAACACTAGGAGCTCTACGAGTAAAGCACTTGTCAAGGCTTCGATCGTACGTGTCATAGGCCATGCCAAAGCTGGGTGTGCCCTATTATCTTTGTGAGGCAAGATGGAGAAATGGTGGTTCTCATAGCTTGAAAGTAGATGCTT
>NW_010967487.1:17531-18479 GCF_000463585.1 Tarenaya hassleriana
ATGATGGACTAGCTGGTAGTAGATCATTGACAGAATATGCATTTTGTTTTGTTCGTTCTTGTTTGTCTTTTTCTGTAGGACATGGCGTCAACTGGTAGCATACCGAGTTTGACGATGCGATCTATCCTTGAGAAGGATAAGTTGATCGGAACGAACTTCTTAGACTGGTATCGAAACTTGAGAATTGTTCTCAAGCACGATAAGAAGTCGTACGTTCTGGAAGGGGCTCTACCACCAGAGCATGCGGCCAATGCCACGAGAGCCGTCAGAGATGCTTGGTTGAAGCATATGGTTGAAGCATCAGACTCATGACAACGACATCTCTTGTCTCATGTTGGGAAGCATGGCCCGAATCTGCAGAGGGAGTTTGAGGGGAAGAGCATGTTTGATATGATCAATCAACTCAAGACCATGTTTGAGGAGTTAGCGCGTACTAAAAAGTACAAGACGCTGAAAGCTCTGGTGAAGACTAGATACCGAGAGGTAGCTCTGTCAACACCCACGTCCTCAACATGAGAGCTCATATTGAGGAACTTCAGCGTATTGGAGTGAAGCTCGATGGAGACTTGGCCGTGGACCTGATCCTGATGTCATTGCTCGAGGATTATAATCAGTTCGTGATGCAGTACCATATGCACGGGATCACTAAGAGCTTAGCCGAATTGCATGGGATGCTGAAATCGGCTGAGCAGGATATCGTGGTGCCCAAGACTGTGCTTGCTGTGGGGAAAAAATCCAGCAAGAAGCGGCGGGGTAAAGCCAAAAAGAAGGCGGCGAAAAAGGCACAGCGAAGAAGGCAAAAGTTGCCCCTGGGCATAAGCCTAAGCCCGATAAGGGTGACTGTCATTACTGCGGAGTGTCTAGACATTGGAAGCATAATTGTCACTTTTACTTGGAGGATCTGAAGGACAAGAAGCTTGATGAAGCTTCTGCCTCAGGTATTCATGT
>NW_010967487.1:18569-19245 GCF_000463585.1 Tarenaya hassleriana
ATGGATCGGATTCCATATGTTTCGGCAATTGGTCGGAAATGGAGCAAGAGTTGATGCAATGTGTGTTGGCGTTTATGATTTGCATCTTCCTTCTGGACTTGTTTTAGAACTTAGTAATTGTTACTATGTGCCTGTGATTAGCAGAAACATTATTTCTATTTCATGTCTGGATTTGGATGGTTTTCGATTTATTATTGAGAACTCGAGTTTGATGATTTATCGAGACGATATTTACTATGGTAATGGTTATCTAGTGAATGGTTTATACGTCTTGAATGATCAGTCTTCGAACTCAACGTCATCCATCTATAACGTGAATACTAAACGGTTTAAGCCGAATGGCTTAAACCCGACCTTTCTCTGGCATTGTCGTCTAGACCATATAAACGAGAAATGCATTCAGAAACTTCATCACGAAGGTCTTCTGGATTCATTTGACTTTGAGTCTCTTGAATCGTGCGAGTCTTGTTTAATAGGCAAGATGCCGAAGCATCCTTTTAAGGGGAAAGGACAGAGAGCGACATAGTTATTCGCTCTTATACATAGTGATGTATGCGGACCAGTGAGCTGTCCATCTAGAGGAGGTTATCTGTATTTCGTTACGTTCACTGATGGTTTCAGTCGATACAGTTATGTCTATTTGATGAGACATAAATCTGAAACACTTGAAATGTTC
>NW_010967487.1:20219-20882 GCF_000463585.1 Tarenaya hassleriana
TCCGAGAAATGGCGCGAGGCTATGAAGTCCGAGATGCAATCCATGTCAGACAACCAAGTATGGACTCTGGTTGATGCATCTGAAGGGATAAAACCCATCGGATGCAAGTGGATCTTCAAGAAGAAGACCGACATGGATGGCAACATGCACACGCATAAGGCACGAATTGTGGCGAAGGGATTCCGTCAGATTCATGGTATTGACTATGACGAGACGTTTTCGCCCGTAGTTATGTTGAAGTCCATCAGGACCCTACTTGCCATAGCCGCATATTACGACTATGAGATATGGCAAATGGATGTCAAGACCGCGTTCCTTAACGGAAACTTGACCGAGGATGTGTACATGGCACAACCCGAAGGTTTTGTCGATCCAAGGAATCCGAGGATGGTGTGCAAGGTTTAGAGGTCCATTTATGGACTGAAGCAGGTTTCGAGGAGGTGGAACCTTCACTTTGATGAGACAATCAAAAGGTTTGGTTTTTCACAGAACGAAGATGAGCCATGTGTTTACAAGAAGGCTAGTGGGAGCACAGTTGTATTTCTAGTGCTGTACGTGGATGACATTCTCCTAATAGGGAATGATGTTCCTACCTTGCAAGACGTAAAGTCTTGGTTAGGAACGCAGTTTTCTATGAAGGACCTAGGAGAAGCGACCTATATT
>NW_010967487.1:20949-35190 GCF_000463585.1 Tarenaya hassleriana
TGCGACTTCTAGGATTGAATCAGAGTACCTACATCGATAAGGTCTTGAAACGGTTCAAGATGCAAGATTCCAAGAAAGGAACCTTACCGATGAGCAGTGGCACATTTCTCTGCAAGAGTCAGTGTCCTACGACACCTGATGAGCGAGAACGCATGGATCGGATTCCATATGCTTCGGCAATTGGAGTGTATGTCATGCTTTGTACTCGACCGGATGTATCCTACGCATTGAGTATTACGAGTAGATATCAGTCAGATCCAGGTGAGTCACACTGGATCACCGTCAAGAACATCCTGAAGTACTTGAGAAGGACTAAGGATGTGTTCTTGGTATACGGTGGGTCGGAAGACGAGCTTGCTGTAAAGGATTACACCGATGCTAGTTTTCAATCAGACCCGGATGACTACAGATCGCAGTCTGGCTATGTTTTCTGCTTGAACGGTGGCGCTGTTAGCTAGAAACGTTCTAAGTAAGTGATCGTTTCAGATTCTACTACAGAAGCTGAGTATATTGCAGCGTCGGACGCAACAAAGGAAGCTGTTTGGATCAGGGAGTTTGTTGGCGACTTGGGTTTCATTCCTAGTGCTGATAGCCCCATTGCTCTATATTGTGACAACAATGGAGCAATCGCGTAAACGAAAGAACCCTGATCCCATCAACGATCCATACACATACTTAGACGATATCACCTTATCAGGGAGATCATAGGCAGAGGAGACGTGCACATTTGCAGAGTGTCGACAGATGACAACATTGTTGATCCGTTGACAAAGCCTCTCCCTTCGTCGAAGCATGAGGGTCAAGTTAGAGATATGGGCATTCGATGTTTAGCAGTACATGGTTAGAGCAAGTGGGAGATTGTTGGTTTAGTGCTCTATGATGTACTGTTTGCGAGCTTTACTTGGATACATTTGATGTATTGACGCTTTCTATGATTTATGGATGAATGTTTGATTCATTACGTATTTTGCATACTAGATATGTTATGAAATCCATGTATTGTTATGAACCATACTAAACTCCCTAGTCGTATATCATTTTGGGAATAATGATATAATAAAACTAGTATGATGTGTGATTGATGATCATATAGATGATCATAGGTATTGGATACGATCACAATAATAGGTATTCGTTGGAGAACGGAATACCGGATTGACCCACATTAGATTGTCACATGGACTAGCGTCATGACTTGAAACTCATATGACGATTCCATGATTGGATCCTAAGACCTGAGATATCTACGGAATCCGACATGAGGAGTTGCGTGCTTTGAACACGTCAAACGTTCTGCATAACAGGAGAACTATAAAGGCGTGTATCAGGTACGACACGAATCATGTATTGGATTGTAGATAGTCAAGACGGGATTTACATCTCTTGTAAAAGAGAGAGATATCGTCGGGCCCCTCTTGTGAGTGAGACTGTAGAAATGTGTGGCCGCACTATAGACGAACGTCGTCTATCGAACTCAGTGAACGAGAAAGCAGTCGAATCAAATAAGGTGGTTTGTACAGGCCTTATGTTCGACATATGATATCGCGATGCAAAAGGATCATCAGCCAGAATCATCTCTGGCGTTCGTAAGGTCACGAACAAACTCTATTCGAGATAGGTAGTCATAGTGTCTTGCTAGAGAGCGCCTATGACTTGTATATCCGAAATAGAGATTTCGGGTTATACTGCTATATCAAATTAGCCTACAGGGTCACACACGCAGGGAAGGACAAATGCACGAGAGAAAACGACGAAGAACCGAGTCGGAAGGGTCCAGACCGGACGACCGGAACGTCTAGACCGGACGGTCCAAACCCGACGGTCCAGACGCGTGGTCCATCCGTTCCGGAGACTGGAATGGAAGGTCCACATTAAGACGCAGACCGTCCGTTCTACGTGGTGGAACGGATGGTCCATGTTAAAGGCAGACCGTCCGTTCCTCATGCTGGAACGGACAGTCCAAGTGCAATTCCGGACCGTCCGTTCCAGGCTTCGGGTTTTTTGAAAATTAAACCGAAATTAGGGTTAAATCACCTTATAAGAATGAGATTTAAACCCTAATTCAGGAAAGACTTTTTGAGTCGTCGTTGGCATAACTTTGAGAGCTTTTGGTGAGATCCAAAGAGTTCAAGGAGTTCTAAGTCTCGTTTTCTCGAAGCGATATACCGAATAGCATATTCGGGTCCTAGCAGACAAGTTCCAATCGTTGGAATCCATCCCGAGGTGTGGATACGTGTAGAGGGCGAGATAATCTTCCTGCCTTGAGTGATCGGACGAACGGATCAATTGAAACAAGCCTTGAATCGATTGAGGTAAGCGTTCTAACGTTTCTACGTAAGCATGCATGCATGGTTCTAGGGTTTTATTCAAATTTTTGTTTTACATCCGTTACGAAAACCCTAGAATCGATCTCTTAGGAATAGAATTCGCTTTAGAGATCCCATGAAAACCCAACACCAATGCCCTCATACTCAAAATTTAAAATACAATATTACTTATTACCTTTGGAAAAATTTTAGTGAAATTTTAAAAAAATTTAGTGTGTCCCCATTGTAATTTAGATATGGCCCAACCATTTTTACCGTATCAAAACAATCTTTTTTTTCCTTTATTTTTTAATGTTATTTATGTTTTGTGAATTTCTCTCCCCACATTTTCAATATCTTTTCTAAAAATAAAATTATTAACATATTGCTATTGGCCCATCGAAAAAAAATTCTAAGTCTGCCACTGCTTGGGAGGGTACCCTTCTCTTTAAAAAAATCTCCTTTAAATATGCATACTATTAATTCGTAATGGGTAACATACATCACACGGGTCACGTTGTGTTAGTTGTGATGATTTAGGATAATCCGTGATATGCCATTTACACTTTATATTGTTTCATTGGTTTATTAATGTATTAATTTTCCCGTTATGTGGTTTGAGTTCCGTTAGTTCGATACAACCTACAATGCGAGGTGCAGTCATGCCTCAGGAAATGGTAGCTCCACTAGTCCCAGCGGTCTTGTGGACACGCTTTGTTGGAGGGGGAACCATCTATAATCACTCGAAAACACGAAGTCGTATTAGCATTGATCGATCGTGGTAACCCACGAACTGTCGATCGCAGAGTCTATAAAAATAATGTCTTCAAACGGCCGATCGTGTAAAGGGACGAACGATCGTTTGTTCAGAAGAACAAACGATCGATCGTTAAAACAAACGACCGATCGCCAAGATGGACAAACGGCCGATCTTTGATTCGAATTTTGTGATTGGAATTATAAGACGATGGATCAATCGCGCCTCTGTTTCGGAATAGATATGCATGTACTCATTGAAACGAAGTGTAGTATAGCTAATGGCAACGAAATCACAACATAGAGAGGAGAGTCTAACTTTTTCTGGCAAAATAGAAGGAAAGAATGAGAGATTAATTCAGGGGTTTTGCTTTTCCGATGATTCGGCGGTGATGAGAAGTACCGAGGTGCGGAAGCGAGCTGATTTGGTCCGGTGGAGAGGAGGGGCTGGGAGGTGGCTGACGACGAAGGCAAAGGTAGGAGGGAGTGGAGGAGTCGATGTTGCGGCGGAGAAGATGAAGAAGGAAAAAAATAGAGCTTGAATGCTCGTTTGTAGGGTTCTCGTGGGATCCATTGACATTAAGATTGACCGATTATGATGTCGCTAATCGATCGAAAGACTTACCTGACAAACGACCATTTGTGCTAGAAGCGAACGATCGATCGCAATAAAAATTGTGAATGATCACGTATTCAGAAAGACTAAAGAAAACCATAGCTAGTTAAAGCGATACCATAATTGAATGGGTTCATATTACTCTTCCTCCCGGTTTGTGCAAGGAGATTAAGATGTTCCTCATCGCTCTATCAATTCTGACCAGCATCTGCTGTAAGAGACATACAGTGTTCCGATGCGTTCTTTCATTCCTTTCCTTCCAAAGCTCATACACTATGAGTTGTATGAGGTGTCTCTTGATAAGCTTTCCGGCTTTAGGGCACGAGATCATTGGCTGGTTCAGCCATTGCAAACACCTCACCGCGCCCGCGACAGATATTTTATGACAGCCTCTGAATTTACCTGCATAATGAGACCAAATCGCAGCACTGTATTCACAAAGGAAGAACAAGTGAGCATGGTTTTCGGCCTCTTTATAACAGAGTATGCATCTATTCGGGGGCTTGAATTCCCCAACGTGTGAGTCAGTCCATCGTAGGCAGCCGCTGCTGCAGGGCCTGCCATATCACGAAGGAGGGTCTCGGTATTGCGCCACTGAACCAAACAAGAGGGTTCCAAGTAACCTCTGGACCGGATGCCCGTACTTGTTCGCCGGGCAATAAACGATGGAAGATACTCACCGTCCTTGTGCCGCTATGTGGGATAGTCTGCCCCTTTCTTAGAACGAGGTGGATCCATAGCCGATAGTATAATTTGTAGTTCCTGGATCTTGTCGTTCCTTGCTCCGAGAAGAATCCATTGCCCGTCTCTCGTGGCATCCTTCACCATTGCTGATTTCGGTAACCTGAGTAGTCTAGGTCCTGAGCTTCCGATATACTCAATTAGGGGGCCAACATCCAGCTAATAATCAAACCAGAAAGAGGCAGTTGCCCCATCCCCAACATTTATCCTGGTGAATTGTCGAACCTGGTCTTTCAAACCAAGTAGCTTTCTCATGTTCCACGTTGCGTTTGCCTTCAAACCACGTTCCCAGTACGTACCACCCTTGAACACATTTGCCTTGACCCATGCAACCCAAAGAGATCCAGCCGCCTAACTCCCAATCCCCCTTCTTTTTTCGGTTTACATATAGAGTCCCAAGCAATTCGGTCGCTTGGGGTTCTGGCTGAAGAATTCTGCCAAATAAACTTGGAGCATAAACTGTCAATTTCTGTGATGTCGAATTTCGGAAGCACAAAGTCATCCCCCATGAATTAACCATCCCAAAAATCACCGATGTCACCAACTAAATCTTCCCGGCAGCAGAAAGAAATTTATTTGTCCATGTAGAAAGCTTGTTTTTTATTCTCAGGATAAGAGGCTGAAAATCAGACTTATAGAGTCTAACCGGACTTAAAGGAACACCGAGATACCTCACAGGTAAGAGCCCGAGTCCTAAGCCAAGGGTGGAGGCAATCGTTCTCTTTTCCCCATCCGTAACGCCTGCCAGGTAAAGCTCAGATTTTTCTGGGTTTATGTGCAGTCCCGAGATCGTTGAGAAAGCGTACAAAATGTTCTAGATCTCCTGTAGTGACTGCAATTCTCCTCGGGAGAATATCATAATATCATCAGCAAATGAAAGATGTGTAATCAATGGGTTTTGACATCTGTGGTGTGGTTTTAGTCTGCCTTCAAGAGCTGCGCAATTAAGAAGCCGAGAGAGTATTTCCAATGTCATAATAAACAAATAGGGAGATAGAGGATCACCTTGCCTTAGACCTTTGCGCCCTTTAAAATACCCTGTAAGCTCGCCATTTATGGCCACCGAGAATTTCGGAGTTGTTATGCAGGTTGAAATCCAATTGATGAACCTCTGGGGAAGGTTTATTGCCTTCAACAACGTGATTATGATGTTCCAGTCAAGAGAATCGAAAGCTTTTCGAATATCAACCTTGATCATTGCACTCTTCCTCGTCGTTTTTCTGTTATATTCCCGAATGATCTCTGAAGCCAGCAGAACATTCTCGATCATCAGTCTCCCTTTGACGAATGCGTTTTGGTTTTGAGAAACCATTTCCATCGCAACTGTCCTGATTCTCTTCGCCAAAATCGAGGAGATAACCTTATAAATCGTGTTACAACAGCTTATTGGTCGGAACTCCGTAAGCTTTGATGCTTCCTGTTTTTTCGGTATCAAGGCTAAGGTCGTGGCATTGATCTGGCCAAGAAGTTTACCTGTGAGGAAGAAGTCCTGGATGACCCTTGTTACATCGCCCCCCACTATATCCCAGCTTTCGGTGTAAAATTCTTTCGGGTATCCATCTGGGTCCGACGCTTTATTTTCCGGCAATGAGAATAGGGTCATCTTTATGTCCTCGTCTGTGGGAATGGCGTCTAGTTCTATTCCCTGACCTCTACTCCATCTGTAAGGTACTAGTCCGCGCAACCATTCTACTGATGGTGTCTGAATATTTCTATCCCGAGTGCCCAACAAATCAGAATAAAAGTGGACTGCATGTCCTTTAATCTGCTCAGATTTGCTCAAACTGCTCCCTTGGTCATTTACCAGAGATGAATGTGGTTCTTTGCAGCTCTTGTCGAAGTTGTTTGGTGGAAGTAAGCCGTGTTCTTGTCCCCAAGTCGCAACCATCAAATTCTCGACCTCTGTCGATAGATTCTTTCCTCGGCGGCAACCAATAACATGTATTTCTGTCTTTGAAGATTTTCCTGGACCATTAACTCTGATGTAGGCGTTGTATAAATGGCATTTTGAATTTCTTGCATCTTTATTTCAGCTTCTTTAACTTTTTTAGACAGTTGAGAGAATCTGTCCTGATTATAGCCCTTAATGGTTGCTTTAACATCTTCATTGATCTGCATAACTGAAATTGTGGGTTTCCTTCGATGCTCGAGGCTAGCCAATGTCTGGAAACAGTCTGAAAAAACTCAGACAAAAGGGTTAAATGCTGGAAAAACTTAAATGGCCTATGTACCTGACGATAATTATCCGAGAATTGGATAATGCATGGTGTATGATCTGAGTGCCCCGGTGCCATAAATTCAGCATAAGAGGTCGGATAAGTGAGTTTCCACACATCGTTTGTCACTGCTCTATCCAGTTTCACTGACAGCGGGTTTTCCAAGTGATTGTTACACCATGTGTATGAGGAACCACAGGCAGACATATCAGAAATCCCAGCTTCCAATAAGCATTCTTGTAGGTCATTCATACCAAATTGTTGCCCAGCTTGCAGGAGACAGTTCGAGCGTTCTTCGGGGTTGAGGCATTGGTTAAAGTCCCCGAGAACTATCCATGGAGATTCTTTGATAGGCTGGTACTGCCCAATCCATTTCAGCTCCTCCCACAAGGATCTCCATTCAATGAGTGAGGTTGATGCATATACAAATGTCGCCGTGAGCTTTAGGTTCCGACTTCTAATCTCAATTCCACAAGTCACAGCTTGTTTAGTAGCGTTGTATATGGTAACTTTGGCAGAATCATCCCAACCAATCCAAATCCTTGCAGTATGATGGCTTCCAAAAGAGCAGAAATGCTTCCATCCCAAAAATATCGCATTAGCTATCCGGTGAGTGTTGATTTCTTGTATATGGGTTTCAAGGAGAGCCCCCAAAACAAATTTATTCTCCAAAATCCACTTTCATGTCAAAAAACTTTTATTTCGGGCATTTATACCCCTAACATTCCAGGCAAAAATCATGGGATCCTTGTGATGTTTAATTACCTCTCGTGGCCTTGCGGCCACGACCTTGTGTTGACGCTTCTGCACTCACTTGCTTTGGATTTTCCTTGTTCTGAGCTTTTGAATTATTATTCTTTTTATGGTGAGTAGCAACTTCGTTCCAATGTGCTTCACTAGTCGGTGCGACCTGTCCTTGCTTCTTGGTGGTGCTTGATTCCGGAGTAACAGCCGTCTATTGAGTGATGTTGGTTATAACCAAAGTTTCAGCATTCTCAAGATTCGGACATGATGGCATGGAGTGTTGGTTACTTTCTGCCTCCATATTGCCCGCATCTATTTCCTTGCCCTTACTTTCCACACTCTCCTTTGGATTAGCTGGAACAGGTTCCGGCTGCAATTTTGGAGGCGCTAGAGGGCAATGAAGTTGACTGTGACCTATCTCCGAACAATTGCAGCACCTCGGTGGTAACCAATCATATGCAATGTCGACAAGGTGATCTTGTCCATCAGGCAAGGTGATCATAATGTTCTTCGGTGGAGTAACTCTAAGATTGACATCAATATATATCCTCGCCACCTGTACATGTTCCTTAATCATTGTATGTCTGTCGGGGTACCTCGGTTTACCGACCGTGGTAGCAATTCTGCTTAAGCTATCAATACTGGATGCCTGGTGCGGGAGGTTCCGAAAAGTTACCCAAGTTTCTATGGAAGTGAGGGCCGGTTTTGCAGAAGTTTGATACGGGCTCCAGGCCGAAACGAACATAGGTGAAGAGCCCACATGCCATATTTTCTGGCTTAGTGCTAGTTCCCTGGCTCTTCTGTTCGGTAACTTAAAGAGGAATGTACCATTCTCCATGCCTTGAACTTTGACCCGAGGTCCTGACCGGGACCACATCGCGTTCGATATGCCTATACTTCTGCCCATAGTTGGCGGAAGCCCATAAACTCACAGGTGGCATTGGCCAAGGAACGGTACTTCGCCTCTGTACTACTGCGAGAAACGATTGTCTGCTTCTTGGCTTTCCACGAGATCAAGGAGTCACCAAGAAACACACAGAAACCCGAAGTAGAACGACGAGAATCCGGACAAGAAGCCCAATCGGCGTCGGCAAAAGCATTGAGGCATAAGGAGGACTTGACAGAATAAAAGACGCCTTGCCCAGGATTGTTCTTCAGATATCGGTGAGATGAACCGAGGTGGGTTTGGACAGAAACTGACTGAGCTTATGAACAGCATAAGCAATGTCCGGTCTAGTGATAGTCAAGTACAACAACCGACCGATGAGACGCCTGTACCCAGTGATGTCGGATAGAGGCTCGCCTGAATCCTTTGACAGTCGGATCCCTGGATCAAGAGGAGCAGACAAAGGTTTGCAAGTTAAAAAACCAGAATCAGCAATTAAATCAAGGCAATATTTACGCTGATTAATTGAGATCCCAATTTTGGAGCGAGCCACTTCCAATCCCAAGAAGTATTTAAGCTCCCCAAGGTCCTTGATATTGAACCTCTGCCTCAACAACAATTTCAGATTCTGAACAGCGGAATCATCATTGCTCGCAATAACAATATCGTCCACATAAACCAAAAGCGCAACAAAGGAGCTGCCAGACTTCTTAACAAACAGAGTATGATCAGAAGGAGATTGAACAAACCCAGCAACAACCAAAACATTAGCGAATGTAAAGTACCATTACCGAGATGCTTGTCGTAGCCCGTACAAAGACTTTCGCAGTCGACAAACTGGATTTGAAGGCAATGTATCCCCTGACCGTGGCGTAAAGCCAGGAGGCAATGTCATGTAGATTTCCTCGTCAAGCTCACCGTGAAGAAAAGCATTGGTGACGTCCATTTGAGTGAGAGTCCAATGCTGTGTTGCTGCCAAAGCAAGAAGTAATTTCACGGTAACGAGCTTAGCCACAGGAGAAAAAGTATCCAAAAAATCAACCCCCTCCTGCTGCATATATCCCTTAGCAACCAAACGCGCCTTGAATCTGTCAACCGAGCCATCAGAATTCCGTTTTATCTTGTAAACCCACTTACAGCCAACCGCCTTTTTCCCAGGAGGAAGAGAGACAACAGACCAGGTGCCATTTCCGTCAAGAGCTGCGAGTTCAGTGTTCATGGCCTCCCTCCATTCAACAGAAGAGACAGCTTCTTTAAAGGACTTGGGTTCCGAAGTGACAGTGGTGTTAAGAATGACAGCTTGATAACAAGGAGAAAGACGATGATAGGATAAAACAGAAGATAAGGGATATAAAGGAGAAGAAGAGGAGGGCATAAGATAGCAGTAATAATCTTTAAGGTAAGAGGGAGGATTAGTTTTTCGATGAGGGCGAGAGAGAGGAACAACAAAATCTGTAGAGGGTTCAACAAATTCTGTAGAAACAGGGGAACGCAAAGGAGAACCCGAAACATGGGTGACTGAAGGAATAGAAGGCTGAAATCTGGAGGAAGGGACAGGAGCTAAAGATGAAGAGGAAATGTCTCGAGCAGGTATGGGTAAAGGTAAAATAGAGTCTGCGAAAATAGAAGGAGAAAAGGAAGTGGTATCACTGCCAAGAGCAAAGGGAAAAATATCCACATGAAAAACAACATGTCGGGATATAAAAATGGAATTGGTATCCAAGTCAAGAAGTTTATACCCTTTGTATCCTGGAAGGTAACCCAAGAACACAGTCGCTCGAGCCCGAGAAGAGAACTTATGCCTGGCTGTTGTAGAAGTGGAAGCATACGCCAAACAACCAAAAGCCCGCAATCGGTGGTAATCAGGAACGTAGCCTTGCAGCACCTCAAAAGGGGATTTTCCTGACAAAACAGGGGAAGGAGTCCTGTTAATAAAAAACACAGCCGTGCGAATACACTCGGACCAGAAAGACAGAGGCAACTGCGCCTGAAAAAGCAGAGCTCTGGCAACATTGAGCAAATGTTGATGCTTCCTCTCAACAACAGAGTTTTGCTCGGGAGTTTGAATACACGAGAAGTAGTGAACAATTCCTTTGGATCTGAAATAATCAGAGAATTTCAGCTCATACGCATTATCAGAATGGATAGCCTTAATAACTTTGCCAAACTGCGTCTCAACCATGGTCACAAACTCAGGGATAAGCCGAAGAACATCACTCTTAGATTTCAACATATAGATCCAAGTTACCCTAGAATGATCATCAACAATGGTCAAAAAATATCTGAAACCATCATAGGAAATAGTCGAAAAAGGACCCCAAATATCAATATGGGTAAGATCAAAAGAACAGGGAGAAAGTCGATTATGGGAAACAAAAGGTAAACGACGTTGTTTAGCCAAATGGCAAACCTGACAGTGGGTAATGTCCGAAAAATTCTTAATAGAAAGAATAGAAGAAAAAGATTTGAGTTTCTGAAATGATGGATGCCCAAGCCTGCTGTGCCAAAGTGCAGAGTCAGCATGAAAAGCTTGAACCGGAAAGGAAGAGGACGAGTGTGAAGTGCTGGACTCGAGAAAGTAGAGGATGTGCAGAAGCTTAGCCTTCCCAATCGTCGAGCCCTGAATAGGCTCCTGAATGAGACAAACATCAGAAGAAAAAGAGACAAGAAGATTAGAATGATGAAGTAAGGCACTAACACTCACGATATTGAAAGAAAAACTGGGAATATAGAAGACATTGTGTAAGACCAGATGATCATTAAGAGAAACAGAACCAATATGATGAACCATCAAGTGATGTCCATTAGGCAAAGTCACAGAACGAGGAGAGATCTGAGTAAAGTCATGAAAAAGACTTTTGTCATAGCAGACATGAGCAGAGGCTCCAGAATCAATGATCCATGAAGAGCAAACAGATCCAGAAATCCCACCAGACGATGCAGAAACATCTGGGGCTCCTAATTCAGTAATTGAGGGACCATATGTCTTGAGCTGAGAGCTGATTTTAGAACACAATTCCTGTAGCTGAGCAATAGAAAAGCTACCCAACTCGGGAACAACAGGAGAAGGTTTAATGCTATTCTATGTGACCCAATTAGCATAAGGTCCAGGCATCGGAGAACCAATACGATTGGAACCCTTAGAAGTAGAGGAAGACTTAGCCTGCGAAGAAGGCTTGTAACCCGGGGGATAACCGTGAAGTTTATAGCACTTCTGAACGGTGTGCCCGTATAAACCACAGTGAGTGCATAGGGGACGCTGTCGAGGTTTGAAAGAATTACCAGAAATGGCAGCCACCTTCGTATCAGGAGGAGAAACAGAAGACTGAAAAACAACAGCCTCGGATGGAATGGAAGATTTCACCAATCGTTGCTGCTCTTGTTGGATCACGAGATTATAAACACACTGAATATCAGGCATAGGATCCATCATGGTAATCTGATTCCTCACACTTTCATACTCATTATTTAAGCCATAAAGGAAATCGATAACAAAATCACTCTCAAACTCATCAATCAGAACTCAGGAAATAAGGATTGTCAAAGCAATCAAAGGAGGACATGGCCGGAGCAGAGGCCGGAGAAGTAGAAGACACCGGAGGAGAAGAATCTCCAGCCGGGAATAACGGGGTTGTGGGAGTTGTCATAACACCAAAAAACAGAAACACTCAAAGAAATAGGAGAAAAAGAAAACGGGATCTTAGCACAGAGGCTCTGATACCATTTTTGCAGTGGAAATGTCGATGCTCTGCTTCTGGAGAGAAGAAGAGAAAGCCAGAAAATGGAATTTGAATTTTCTGTATTTTTATTAAAGAATTGCATGTACATCCTTTTATATACAAAGAAGGAGAGAGAGACTCTGTAACAGAAAGGAGAGAGAGTGAGAAAGATGCGAGAGAGAATGCAAAACCGTTGTGAAGTGGATATCGAACTCCCTCAGTCACTCCGACTCTGTATGTGCGGGAATCGAAAGAACACAACGGATTTTTACGAGTTCGGTTACCGAGTTTCCTCGGGCCTATGTCTCGGCCGGAACGACGCCGAAGAATCCACTAGAAGCAGAACGGAAAACAACCGAGAGGAGAAACACGGCAGCCTCCACACCAAGACCGGAGGCTCACCGAGAAAACCACAAGAAAGAAAGACAAGAGACCCTTACCAACCTATACCTTCCTCGCCTGTGACGAATCGCCGCCTGTATGGGCTTCGCCGTCGCGGGAAGCACCTCTGTCGTCTTTCCCTCACGATCGCTTATGCGATCGCCACTTTCTCTCTCTCGAAGTTTCTCCTCGAGCACCGTGTCGCATCCCTCGTCGAAGTGACGGAACTCCTTAGGGTTTCATTAACCCGCTGCTCAAAACGCTGTGTTTCGGTTAAAACCGAAACCTCCTTCCCAAGGGGAAGGTTCACTTTCTTCCGCCAACGGGCCTTATAGCCCAACAATCTCCACCTTGGTGGAGAAAGAGAACCGGAAATAAAAAAAATTTAAACACTAGTGGTTCACCGATTCCGGCACCGATCGACTTTCATCGATCCTTCGACTTTCGTCGGAATTAAAAGCAAACTTACCTGACTTCCTGACTTACCTGTCCCGGTGTTAGTCATGTGCCGTCCTGAATCTGAGGAGCTCCCGTCGATGACTCCTCAAGGCCTCGTCGCCTTATCCTGCCACCGATCAGCTTATCTAAACCTGAAACACTCGGTAAACGTGTTAGAACGTTCATCCCGATAAGACTCAAATCGAAGTCCTATCCCGCGTCGCCCGACCGGCGAACACTACCCTCGGTTGTATGACTCTCTAGACCGTCTAACTAACCCTCCTAGTAAAGTTCAAGACTTTACCCGCTAGCTAACCCGAGGATTATACCCGACGTCTACCCGTCTCCTAAGTCTATCCCGACTTCCCCCGAGACTAACCTGAGTCATACTACCGAACCCGCTAGATACCTAGCCTGGATCCCCATGAAGTCTATACTACCTATAGGTATACGACTTCTACCCTCGGACCCTAACCTGCTAACTAGAATTGTCTCACGGTTTTGTCCCGTGAGGACGCTCCTAGTCATCTACAATGCTCCACCGAGAATGAGACACGTGAGTGCACGTGCTCCACCTCGAGAGGGAGTGTCCTAGCGCCAACCTACACCGACTCTATCCGGTGAAATCCCGACACCTCCCAGCTCACACCATCTCCTGAGCATCCTACCCGAGGAAGCTCCACCTACGTGTGGAGACCTTACCTCCTGACCTACCACCGAGAACCGAAGCAACTTCGGTTACTCCTCCGAGGTCAACACGTCTTTCTACCTCGGACTCTCCCTACCTCGTCATCCGGGATCTACAAATCCTCCATGTAGTATCCCTACCTACCCGCGGAACCACTCACTCCACCTAGTCCTTGGCCTACTCCTGCAACCCGATTTCTCGGGTTTGCCCGAGACCCCTAGTCCTTCCACCATACCCCCTTTTGGGGTATACCGAGCTAGAAAATCTAACTCCATCATCCTAAGACGATAAAACTCGAGTCTAAAAAACCGACTCTACCCGGAAGTGACTTACCCGACCCTAGAAGTGAAGTAACATGACACAAGGGATGAGACCGAGCCCTAGAGGACTTAACCCTAGGTATATTTCTACCTAACCGTGCTTGACACGCTCTAATCCTAGTCTATCGGTCCTAAACCTAGGTACGTCTCTACCTAATCAGACCTACTAGACTAAGAGAACACAACCTAACAGGACTTAACCTAAACCGATCTAACGGACTCCACCCTAGGTACACCTTACCTAAACGGATCTAATACACTCTAGACTAGACCTGATTGGACTTAGCACAAGGTATATTTCTACCTAACTGACCTCTTAGACTCTCGCACAAACCTGATTGGACTTACCCTAGGTATATTTTACCTAACCGACCTATTAGACTCGAAACGCAGCCTATCTTAAGACCTGATTACGTCTAACCAGACCTAA
>NW_010967487.1:35439-37461 GCF_000463585.1 Tarenaya hassleriana
GACCAACCCCTGATTAGATGACCATAAGTCCTAGTTAGACACTAAAAGTCATAATCACCAAACCTAAGCCAACCGTAATAACTTACCAACCCCTGATTAGACTTTTAGCACCCTAATCAGACCAAAACTAAGCCTAATAAGACCTAATTTTCTTCTGATCAGACCCTATAAATGCCTAAAACCAACTCCTACAGACTAAACCGACCCCTACAGTCCTCTACTTAGTGATTCTAGACTTAACAACCCCTAAACCAACCCGTTTTAGTCAAATCTCAACTAATCAGACCTAACCGGTCAATGTACCAGACTCTATGACTCAAAACTGGTACTTAGGAGTCATATCTAGTCCTAAACTAGATAATACATAAGTCTACAATCAGATTCTAATCTGATCAGACCTAGACAATGTCTCTATAGACATTCTAAACCTCTAATCAGACCTAACCAAGCCTATTTTGACTTAATTACCTACTGATCAGACCTAAAACACGCTAGACCAACCCAAATTTGGCTTGGCTGATCTTGAGCCGCCATCCAAGCACGAATACCTTCTATCCCAGACCTAACCAAGACCTAAACAACACTTACAGACCTATACCGAATTAAACCAGTCTATTACAGACCTGTACCAGCCTATTTAAGCCTAACCCGACCTCCTACCCAGCTAAACGTAGTCAAATCCAACCTATTCAGACCTATACTAAACAGAAACCCAGAATCTATGACACATTTGCTAAACCGAGATCTAAAACAGGTCTAACCCTAGTGTATTTCACTAAACCAAGCCAAATTGGATACTAGACAGTCCTAACAGGGTAAACCGATCACTACAGATCCTAACATACCCTAAACCAGTCCACTATGCCCTAAACCAGACATATCAGACCTAATTTGGACCAACCTAACCCTAAACCAGTTAGTTCTAGTCCTAATTGTACATCCCGACCCTAAACTGACCTAATCTAGTCCTAAACCACAAATTCAGATCCTAACCCGACCAATACCAGCTCTAACCAGATAAATCAGATCCTAAACAGACCTCTATTAGTCTAAAACCAATCTGATCTTACCTAATTTCGGACCCAATTGACCTATACAGTCTAATTCTAGCCTAATTGGATGAACAGACCCTAAATTAGATCTAAACCAGTCTAAACCAGCCTTAATTCACCTCCAATTAGACCCTATTGGTCTGAACCGAACAATTCTAGCCCTTCCCAGACAAATCAGACCTTAACCAAGCTAAACCAGCCTAAACTAGTCTGAATTGCCCTAAACTGGACTCAATTGACCTGAACCGGACCAAAATTGACCTAAACCGGACTCAATTGTCCTAAACTGGACCTAGATTGACCTGAACCGGTCTAAACCGGTCCAATTGATCCCAAACCGGACCTGAACCGGTCCGATTTGACCTAAACCGGTCAACAGTCAACTATTGACCAAATTGGTCAACGGACTGACCGAACCGGAGTGAATCAGTCTGAACCGGCCGGGACCAGTTTGAGCCGGCCTGAACCGGCCGGAATCCGGTCTGAACCGATGGAACCGGGTTAAACCCGGTCTGACCGCCTAGAACCGGACTTGGATCGAATCGAACCAGATTCGATTGACCCAAACCGGGTTTAACCGAGAATTAGTTCGATTAAACCGGTCTGAACCGGTTTAATCCGAAACCCTAATTTCGGAAAACCCTAGCCGTCGAGTCACCCGAATTGACTCGGTCGTTGACTCACCCGATTCCTCCACTCAAACCCTAACTCGGACGAGTCGGGACCGAGTTTCGCCGGAATCGAGCCTTTCTCCGCCGAGTTCACCGAGTTTCTATGAAACTTGGTCTCAAAATCGGAGAAAACGCAGAAAAATAATGAAACCGAGTCAAGAGACTCACCTGGTTACCGGTTTCGAAAACACGTCTTGGCCGCGTCAGCTCTCTGGGACTCCGGATTCCGAATCTTCCCCGCCGACGACACCACAGACCTCAGATCTCCTTCTTTCGAGTCCCGATCTACCTCCGATCTT
>NW_010967487.1:37638-42583 GCF_000463585.1 Tarenaya hassleriana
CAACGGATTTTTACGAGTTCGGTTCCCGAGTTTCCTCGGGCCTATGTCTCGGCCGGAACGACGCCGGCGAATCCACTAGAAGTAGAACGGAAAACAACCGAGAGGAGAAACACGGCGGCCTCCACACCAAGACCGGAGGCTCACCGAGAAAACCACAAGAAAGAAAGACAAGAGACCCTTACCAACCTATACCTTCCTCGCCTTAAGACCTGATTACGTCTAACCAGACCTAACTTAAGGCTAATCAGACTAGCTGATTACGTCTAATCAGACCTATAACACCGAGTCTACATGACCCCCAACAAAGTCCTAACCAGTCCTACGACACCGAGTCTACATGGGCCACTTTCGCTCTCTCAAGTTTCTCCTCGAGCACCGTGTCGCGTCCCTCGTCGAAGTGACGGAACTCCATAGGGTTTCATTAACCCGCTGCTCAAAACGTTGTGTTTCGGTTAAAACCGAAACCTCCTTCCCAAGGGGAAGGTTCACTTTCTTCCGCCAACAAGCCTTAAGGCCCAACAATCGTAAAACAAACTTTCAAAATTAATTTAATTCCCTCACATTTCAGCTCATTCCCTCGCATTTCAGCTCATTCCCTCGCATTCCAGCTCGGATATAGAACTGTAATAATCGGATGGAGCTTTGGACTTTCTTGCTCCAGCTGGTAGAGGGGTTCTGAGCGGTAGCTGCCTGGGTCTTCATGTTTCTAGGAGAATGGGAGTGCTCAACTCCTGTCACGATAGGAAGATTGTGAGAAGTGGTGATGCCGCCATTTGAGGTAAGAGGCGGAAAAGAGAGTTCACAGAGAACCGCTTCCGAAGCTTTAGCAGGGGAGGAAGAGATGGAGGGCTTGGTCGGGGATCCATGGGCAGGAAGTTCCGACGGCGAAAGGAGCAGAGATTTAGGGGATGAAGAAGAAGAAGGTGGGGGTTTAATCGAAGTTCCATGAGACGGAGACTTCGCCGAAGGAAGAGTTTTTTGGTTTTTTAGCGGTGGAAGCCCCAAGATCCTAGGAGAGGGTGGAGCAGAGGAGGAGCGGAGACGAGGCGGCATTTCTGAGGTTTGGCCGGCCACTGTCTAGTGGATCATGCCCAATCTTCTTTTCTTTTCCAAGCCCAAGCCCAAGACGCAACTTAACCTTAATCCCTTTACTCTTCGTTACGTCCGAGAACATTTCACCAGAAGCTTCTTCTTGCCTCCTCCAAGCGAATTCCTCTCTCTCTGTCTCTTCTTCTTTATGCGTCTTCTTCTTCATGTCACAGTTATCATCTTCCTCACGATACCACCGGCGAAGGACGATGTCATCAGCACGAGTCTAAGACAAAGCAGCTCAACGAGTCTTCGGTTCTTCCAGCGATGAGCCGAACCAGCCTGAGCCGATCTCCTTCCTTCGACACGTGAGCGACCTGTTCATCAAGAAAGATAACTGCAGAAGCCGAACTTCGACACACAAAGATAAGTTTTCTTTCTTCCTAATCTTTGATTAGATTCTTCCAGATTTTAGGGTTTTTCTTTGGGATTAGATTTCAGGTTCCGATTAAATACAGAGATGAGTATACGAACACACGCACACACACTCTAGAACACAGATTTAACGAGTTCAGATTCCCAGTGTGGTTAATCCACTATTACGTTCTTGCACCATTACAACAGAGGAATATATCATTCTCTCTCATTATACAAGCATACACAGAATCAGGGATTAGAAACTTAGCTCTTACAGAATCGGGATTAGAAACTTAGCTCTTTCCCTTGAGTTTTCCTCCTTTCCGATCACAGAACTTGCCATTCTTATGCATCGAAGCTGATCTCTTCCTCCATTTCTTTTGCAGCTTAGCCAGCCTCCACAGAAGAAAACGAGAAGAAGAATACTCTGCGTTCTCTCTGTGCTGAACTGACGTGTATTCTCTCGTTTCAAAACCATTTCTGATTTCTCATACCTTTTATAGCAGATTTAGCAGGTAACAACTCTGAGATTCTCTGTTAGTTTGTTATCAACAAACTTTACCCGATTTGTAAACAACCTTCCACGTAGGATTATTCTTTAGCATCGCCAAATCTCATAGTCATTATCCCAACACATGGCTGGCCGGAAAGAGTTTAGATATGGAGGTTAGGGCAATTTTGGTAAAGTAAGAGAGATGCGGGAGAGTTTCGATTACTAAAAATAGTTACATAGTACGAAACATTTGTTTTCCAAATCCGACACAGAGTAAAATTATGTTTTGTTCGTATTAAGTACATGAAATGGCAGATCGAATATCCCCGATTAAAAAATTATTAAAAAAAAGAAAGGTATAAAAAGTGTATTATTGATACATCCAAATTATTACTGCTGCACGAGGATTTCAAATACCGGTCTCTTACCGGAATTTCAGATCCCAAGTAAATAAACCAAATACGGTTAAATCTAAACCGGATCAAACCGTTGAGATTATTCTTTCAGAGCTTAACAATTTCAGGAATATAGACGGGGTAACGGTCGATGCAGTCGGTCCACGGACCATCCGTAAGCCCTTTGATCGTACGGTTACATTTCCAGACCGCAGAATTACACTTGAAACCGCTACCAAACGCGATTTGCCAAACGCGATCGTCGTGTCTCATCCGACCCTTAGCCTCGATATAGCTGAGTTCGTACCAAAGGGAAGAGGAAGAAGTGTTTCCGAATCGGTGAAGTGTCATTCTTGAGGCCTCGACGTGTTCCGAAGAGAGCTGAAGATTCTTTTGAAGCTCGTCAATGACAGCTCTGCCTCCGGCATGGATGCAGAAGTGCTCGAAGGCGAGCTTGAAGTCCGGAATGTAAGGTTTCCATTTCGGATTGAATATTTTCCGACTGATTAGGGATAATAGGAAAAGGATCTGCTCCGATGCCGGCAGAACCAGAGGACCTGTCCACGTTAGTCTAACCAAATCAAATCCAAACTAAATCAAACTGAACTCAATCAGACCAAACTAAACTGAACTCAACACCTTTAATCTTATGAGATACTTGGTTATCCTTTCTAAATTGGATCGTCTAAATCAAATTTGGTGTTATTTTACTTCATTCTAGACTGTTATAATTTGGATTTCAACAGAACTTAGATTAACTTAGATTGGTTTTAACTTGATTTATTTTTTTTATTGGTATTAATATGGAACCAAACTTAACCAAATCATATTAAACCAAACCTTAATGTTGTGAGAATTTTTTGTTCTCCTATTAAATGAGATCATATCTAAATCAAATTTATTTCAGATTCATTCTAATACGATGAGTTGTGATAATTTGGACCCAAGATGAACTTAATTCAATTTTTAGTATTGGTATTAACACGACATATAGACGCAATTGAGATAAACAAAACCGAATTAAACCAAATCTAACTCCTTTAGTTCTGTGAGGAACTTGGTTATCCAATTGAACCGAAATAAATTTTGTACCCAAAATAAACAAAGCCTGACCCGTTTTTTCACCCACTCCTACTATTTAAATTGATTGTAAATTCCAAGGAAACCGATTGAATAAATATATACCTAGAGTGGTGATGTTAGACTTCAAGGCTTCACCGGCAATGGCCATGAGGTCTTTTGACAAGTTGATACCCACTTTCCCGTCCTTGTCCTCTTTCTCATACACGCAGCAGTAAGACTTGTCGTCCGCTCCCCGGTGCGTGCGGACCACGTGACAGAGTCTGTACTTTGCTCTCCACCTGTCCGTGCGGCGGTTAGAGAGGAGAATGGCGGCGGCGCCCATCCGGAAGAGACAGTTCGGGAGAAGCATCGCCCGGTCGTTGCCTTTGTAGTAATTCGGGGTTATGATCTCTGTGCTAACGATCACGGCGTTGGAATTCGGATGAACTTGGAGCAAATCTCGAGCTAAATCTACGGATACCAAACCGGCGCTGCAACCCATCCCGGAAAGATTGAAACTGTTAGTGCATATATTTGCACGTATCTTGGGTTGTTGAAAGTTTGTTGCAGGTCCAACAAACTTTGAGAGATTTCAGGAGAAAGATTCGGCAAAGATCAAACTCGAAGATATCTGAGATGCAACTGACAAGATTCAGATGAAGTCAAAGCTGAAGAGATAGAGTCAAGCTGAAGAGATAAAGATGAGATCTTGAAGATAGACACGAAACCAACAAGAATCAAGGAGAAGTCTATCAAATCAATTCGTGGAGATCTGAGGCTAAGGGAGGAGCCTATATAAAGAAGACACAAGTTGCAGATCGGCGTAGAGAGAAGGAGCATAATTTCTAAGTCTATTTTGTTAAGTGAGTGTGTTCTCATTATCTGGTGAGTGCGAGTCTGAGAGGGAGACCGATTGGGCAAATCTCTTCTCTCTGGTGAGTGATTTATGTGGTGAGGTTTTTTGATCAGTAGAATTCATTGTGAGAGGGGAAGAAACTCAGGGGGAGTTTCGGGTGTGTGTAGTAAGTACGATTCTTACAACAAAAAGTGAGTTGTACTTGACTATCTTTCTCAAGTGAATAGAACTGATTAGTTTTCCGCATTACTCTTTGAGGGTTCAACTTTTTCAATTGGTATCAGAGCTGGTCACTGATCGTAGGCGAAAGAGCCTCTCATATCAGTGTACGTGTTGAAGAGTCAATATGGACTCACTCAAAGAGTTTCAGTCTCTGGGAAGATCCACAATTCTCGATTCCGAGAATTATAGTTTTTGGAAAGTGAAAACTATGAATCTCATCAAAGAGATTAATGAAGATGCTTGGAGTTCGGTAGAAGAAGGTTGGCGTGCCCCAATCGATGTGAAGGATGGAAAAGAGGTTCTGAAACCCAGATCTGAGTGGACACCCTCAGAAAAGCGAGCATCAGCACTGAACTCAAAAGCCATAACTATCATTTTCAATACAGTTGACAAGGATGAGTTTAAACAAATTCAAGGGTGCAAGTCAGCAAAAGAAGCCTGGGATGCGCTTGAGTTGATTCATGAAGGAAC
>NW_010967487.1:44102-44433 GCF_000463585.1 Tarenaya hassleriana
CTCACTTTGATTGCTTTCGTCAGGATTTACCCAAGTGTAGCAATTACTTGGAGTTCTTTTTCCTGTCAACACACAATTTCCAAGAGAATTCGTAACAACACAAGCATCTTTAGTGAAATTTACCTGAAATCCAGAGTCACACAGTTGACTGATGCTTATGAGGTTTGCCTTGAGTCCTTGGACAACATGCTCACGTCATATGACAGGAGATGTCAGTATGTTGTCGACATTTGAAGAAAATCTCAAAGGAGGAAACGTAACATTTGGAGATGGAAGAAAAGGAAAGATCTTGGGCAAAGGAAATCTGGATGCATCAGGACTGCCCAAACTT
>NW_010967487.1:44457-44699 GCF_000463585.1 Tarenaya hassleriana
AAAACAAAGTAGGGAACTTTGTTTCAGGAGGAAAACTTGGAGATGAAGTGATCTCACAAGTACAACAGACTCCAAAGATCAAGATTGATCTGTATCCAAGACAAAGATCACAAAACTATCGTGAACATCGCACTTGTTTCTACTGTGGAAAAAGAGGTCACATCAGAATGAATTGCTACTACTGGCAAAATTATCAGGTACCACCCACCCTGAGATGGAGGCAAGTATGGAGAAGAAAAGAT
>NW_010967487.1:49375-52559 GCF_000463585.1 Tarenaya hassleriana
TAGGCTGATTAGAAAAGGAGCAAAAAGGAGAGTAGATTTTGATAAGGACGTGAGTGTTCAGCATAAAGAATCTAGGAAGGATGTGGGTGACACATCTAAACGGATGGATGAACTGCCCTCTGAACAGTTAGGGCAAGAAAAATCCAAGGATGATGCTGAACTGGAAGTTGTTGCGGACTCAGCAACAGAGACGGAGG
This sequence comes from Tarenaya hassleriana, assembly GCF_000463585.1. Classification (NCBI taxonomy): domain Eukaryota; kingdom Viridiplantae; phylum Streptophyta; class Magnoliopsida; order Brassicales; family Cleomaceae; genus Tarenaya; species Tarenaya hassleriana. Next base: position 49,573 of record NW_010967487.1, read on the forward strand.
TGCTCAAACCAAAAGAAGATGATGGAGTTGAAGTGGATTCCAGAGTTGAGCAGAAGAAGGCCAAGGCCAAGGTTGTTGAGAAAAAGGGAAAGGGCCCTGATACACGAGTTGTTACTGAACAAAGAGCGAGGACCCGATCTCAAGTAGCAACAAAATCAGTGAAAACTGTCAAAAGCCCTGTCAAGAAAATCCCAAGGAAGATGAAATCACAACCAAGTTTGGTGATTTCTGAGCAAAAGACCCCTAAGAAAGCTGTGAAAAGGAAAGGTGAAGCTGCAAAACATATGCCCCCAGCAAAATCCTCAAAAGTCTCTGAGGAATACAGAAAGGAGAAGAGGAAGGGGAAGAAGAAAATTCAGGAAGAAAAGGAACCACCCAGTTCACCTTCTGGATCAGAAGATGAGGAGCTACTGGCAAGCCTCTGCATGTCTCATCACTTTGTTGATGAAAAGTCCGAACAAAGATTCAATGACATGAAGAACCTCAACACAATTGTTGAGAGAAATGTAAATGTCAGCAATTTCAAAGAGCAAGGGATTTGGGACTTCCTAGAGAGTCTAGGACTAGAAGAAACTGTCACATATGCTTGCCCACACAGCAAAATTCTGATCAAGGAATTCTATGCTAACATCTCGAAGAAGATTGTGAGGGCGGGAGATCCGATGTACCATCGAGTGTACATACGGGGAAAGATCCTACACTTCTCTCCAGCAGTGATCAATAAGTTCTTAGGATTGAAGAACACAGTGGTGGCAACCATGGACGAACTGGATAGAGAGATTGATCAGAAGGAACTGGAAATAGCTCTCACTGATAGCTATGACGAGAAGAGGAAAGAAGAGATAGCACCAGTAGACCTGAATTTTGAATCTTCAGTTCTGTTCAAGATCGCCAGATCCAACTGGTTACCAACTCAGCGATCGAGTCTGATCCACAAGAGATTGGCGATACTCATCTACTGCGTGAAGAAGGGAATCAAGATCAATTATGGAAGTATGATCTTTGATCACATTCTGGATAGAGCACTGAACTTCAGAGCAAGGTTCAGGTTACCCTATCCTTGCTTGATTCAAAGTATACTCATCAAGCAGTGCCCTGAACTCATTGATCCAAAGGAGAACACTGAGGTTGTTCAAAAACCTCTAGTAGTTGAGTCAAGAATCAAAAGGAAGAAGGGAAAAGGTAAGAAGGACTTCAAGAAGATGCTGGAGACACTCAAGGACGCAGAAAAGGCTCTGATCAAGATGGAACTCGGTCTAAGGAAGCAGGCAACACACTGCCAGAAGATTCGTGCATCAGTCCATGAATTTGTGGAAGCAACTCTGAGTAATGTGCTCATTATTCAATCAGGTATTCCTCAACTGGATAAACTTGTTTGTTGATTATTTCATTCATGCCCACAGGGGGAGAAATTGAAGAAGCAGAAGGAGATCTATACTCAGAAGAAGAAGATTCGGAAGAAGAAGAAGAAGAGCCTGAAGTTTGTTTGGGCATCTCAGGCTCTTCTTCTTCTTCTTCCGAATCTTCTTCTTCTGAGTATAGATCTCCTTCTGCTTCTTCAATTTCTCCCCCTGTGGGCATGAATGAAATAATCAACAAACAAGTTTATCCAGTTGAGGAATACCTGATTGAATAATGAGCACATTACTCAGAGTTGCTTCCACAAATTCATGGACTGATGCACGAATCTTCTGGCAGTGTGTTGCCTGCTTCCTTAGACCGAGTTCCATCTTGATCAGAGCCTTTTCTGCGTCCTTGAGTGTCTCCAGCATCTTCTTGAAGTCCTTCTTACCTTTTCCCTTCTTCCTTTTGATTCTTGACTCAACTACTAGAGGTTTTTGAACAACCTCAGTGTTCTCCTTTGGATCAATGAGTTCAGGGCACTGCTTGATGAGTATACTTTGAATCAAGCAAGGATAGGGTAACCTGAACCTTGCTCTGAAGTTCAGTGCTCTATCCAGAATGTGATCAAAGATCATACTTCCATAATTGATCTTGATTCCCTTCTTCACGCAGTAGATGAGTATCGCCAATCTCTTGTGGATCAGACTCGATCGCTGAGTTGGTAACCAGTTGGATCTGGCGATCTTGAACAGAACTGAAGATTCAAAATTCAGGTCTACTGGTGCTATCTCTTCTTTCCTCTTCTCGTCATAGCTATCAGTGAGAGCTATTTCCAGTTCCTTCTGATCAATCTCTCTATCCAATTCGTCCATGGTTGCCACCACTGTGTTCTTCAATCCTAAGAACTTATTGATCACTGCTGGAGAGAAGTGTAGGATCTTTCCCCGTATGTACACTCGATGGTACATCGGATCTCCCGCCCTCACAATCTTCTTCGAGATGTTAGCATAGAATTCCTTGATCAGAATTTTGCTGTGTGGGCAAGCATATGTGACAGTTTCTTCTAGTCCTAGACTCTCTAGGAAGTCCCAAATCCCTTGCTCTTTGAAATTGCTGACATTTACATTTCTCTCAACAATTGTGTTGAGGTTCTTCATGTCATTGAATCTTTGTTCGGACTTTTCATCAACAAAGTGATGAGACATGCAGAGCCCCTTACAACATGAATTCTATCAGCCCATACACTATGTGTGCCTCGCACACCCCGTGTAACCCTAGACTCGTCTAGGCCCTTTGAGCGGTTCGCCTGTTTTTGAAGGCTCCCCCTCAGATGCACTTCACTCTCTCTCAAGTATCACTCACCCGTGTTTCCCACACCTATGATTCTCCAGCTCGTTTGCTCTTTACTCTCTTTTTCTGTTCTGCTGGGATGTCTTTCTGCATCTCCCACGTCTTGTATTTATACATAGCTCATCTTCTTGTTTCCAATATTTTGCTCAATATCTTTTTTTCTTTTTTCTTGGACTTTATTCCTTTTACTTGATCTTTCCATTTTTCTTCAATGACATGTTTCTTTTTCTCTTGCAAGTCATTCCCTCACTGGTTGTTCCTTCCATTTCTTCACATTTACTCCACCACATTCC
>NW_010967487.1:52619-56360 GCF_000463585.1 Tarenaya hassleriana
CTCTTTCATTGCATTAACATTCTCCCCCTTTTTGACTTTATGCTTATTACACACTTATGCTTGAATACACATTCATCCACTTGGCTCCTTGATATCATCCTCAACGATTTCAACCATGCATATTCGCTCACCATCTTCAACCATACACCTTTCTGATCATTCTCTTCTTGTATCATCTCTCCCCCTATGTGTATGATCATATACCTTTCGAGCCTTTTCTCCCCCTGTGTATAAGCATAAATTCAAAACCATACCTGAGCTTTTGATTGCTCAATTCTAGGCTCGTGTCTTAGGATCCTTGAGAGAGTTTCTGAAAATCTGGTTGTCAACCCATGTGTAGCAATTGCTTGATGTCCTCTGCCCAGTTAAAATACACTTGTTATCCGTATTGGTCACCAAGCACGCATCCTTTGTGAACTTCACCTCCATGCCATTATCACATAGTTGACTTATGCTGATCAAATTAGCCTTTAAGCCCTGTACGACCTTAAGATCCATTAGCTTGGATACTCCACCACATTCCAGAGTTCCTTTACCAATGATCTTCCCTTGTTTTCCATCTCCGAATATGACATTGTCACTTTTCAAACCTACTTCAAAATCCGTCAACAGCTTCTGACGTCCTGTCATGTGTCTTGAACACCCGCTATCCAAATATCAGACATCATCTCCACTCGTTTGTTCAGACGTACAAGCAACATTGCATGACACATCGGATTTACGGATCCACCTAAGATTCTTCGAAGGATGAGACAAATAAGAGTGATTCAAATTCGGATGAACGTACCAATTAGAGTTCCTTTTCTGTCGTAGATAATAGCAATTCCTTCGAATATGTCCTCTCTTCCCACAGTAATAGCAGTTTCTGCACTCTTTTTGCTCTCGAGAGGTTCGTAGATCCACTTTAACTTTTGGAGTATTTCTGACGGCGCCAAAAGTACTTCGTACCAAGTCAGGTACTTCTCGTTCAAGATTTCCTCCGGATACGAATGTTGGGTGATATTCCTTATTTCCCACATATCCAAGCCCTGATTGATCTCGTGCACCCCTTCCCTGTCCAAGTAGATGATCCAACTTACCAGTTCCATTTCCAAGAAGATGAAGATTTTTCTTGGTCTCTTCAATTTGACATCTCATGAGTGAAGCTTCTTCTTCTTTTTGGGACAGTTAATGCTGAGTAGATGTCAGCTGGATCTGAGTATTTTTTAATTCCTTCTCCAGCTGCTTCTTCTCATCCAGCAGATACCTATTCATTCGAACGAGTTTGGTCATCTCATTGAACAAGTCATCCTCAGTTACCTCTTCATCATCACTTGAATCATCTTCCAATGTTTCTTCTCCTTCTTCAATAAGTCCAAAAAATGCAATGAGGTTAGACAATTCTTCATCGTCACTGTCCGACCCAGTTTCCTCCTCCTCATGAATGATACGTGATTTTCCCTTCTTCTTGACACATTCCATCTTGGTATGCCCAAATCCCTTGCACTCAAAGCATTGAACCTCACTCAACTTCTTCAACAGACTTTCCCTCTTGATAATACTTGGACATTGTGCTCTCTCATGTCCAGTTCCATTGCACTCCAAACATTTGCCAAAACGTTTATCATCTGTTTGCAAAGCTTCCCTTCTTGTGTTGAAGAATCTGTCAAACTTCTTAATAAAACGTGACATCTCATCTTTTAAAGAATCCTCTGATAATTCTTTATCCTTGAAAGATGAACTCACTCTTTGTTTTGGAGAAGATGTTTCCGGTACGTGAAGTGCAACTCCCAGATTGTGAGGTGTACTTGATTTTCCACTCATAAGTTGCATCCTTAACTCATGTGCTGCAAAGGTGCCTACAGCTTCTTTGAAACTTACAGTATCCAAGTTATTCGTACCTTCGAAAACCAAGATTTGAGAGTGTTCCGGTACGTGAAGTGCAACTCCCAGATTGTGAGGTGTACTTGATTTTCCACTCATAAGTTGCATCCTTAACTCATGTGCTGCAAAGGTGCCTACAGCTTCTTTGAAACTTACAGTATCCAAGTTATTCGTACCTTCGAAAACCAAGATTTGAGAGTGATACTTAGCTGGTAAACTATTGAGAAGTTTCTTCACAAGCTTCTCGTCATTGATCTTCCTTCCAAGTACACTTGCTTCATTTGACAAAGCGCTCAACTTTCCACAAAACTCTTTGACACCCTCGTTCTTTTCCATCCTTAAATGCTCAAACTGATAATCAATCATATCCAATCTGTTTCTTTTTACTTTAGACGTACCTTCATGGATGAGTTCTAGAGTGTCCCATGCCTCTTTTGCTGTTTGACATCCTTGAATTTGAGTGAATTCTTCATGACATACAGTGCTGAAGATGATTGATAAAGTCTTTTGATTTAAAGCAGAGCTCCTTTTTTCTTGGGTTGTCCATCTGGCTTTTGCTTTGATCCTTTCAACTCCACCTATTACTTCAGTGGGAGGCATCCATCCGTTTATTACTGTATTCCACGCATCTTCATCCATACCACGTATAAACGCACTGATTTTGACCTTCCAATGGCTGTAATTCTCCGAGTCAAGCATCGTAGACATCTTTAATGTCTGAATCTCCTTGAATCCATACATTGTGTGAGACTGGATCTTAACACCGATATGAGAGGAACAATTCCTACGATCAGTGACCTGCTCTGATACCAATTGAAAAAGTAAACTCACACGATATTGCTTTCAAAAACTTCCCAACTGATTCTATTCATTTGTAAAGAAAATGAATTACAACTCTTTTTTGTTCTAGCCTAATCCATCTCAAGAACACAACTCCCCCTGAGTTTGTTCTCCCCTTACAACATGAATTCTATCAGCTCATACACTATGTGTGCCTCACACACCCCGTGTAACCCTAGACTCGTCTAGGCCCTTTGAGCGGTTCGCCTGTTATTTGAAGGCTCCCCCTCAGATGCACTTCACTCTCTCTCAAGTATCACTCACCCGTGTTTTCCACACCTATGATTCTCCAGCTCGTTTGCTCTTTACTCTCTTTTTCTGTTCTGCTGGGATGTCTTTCTGCATCTCCCACGTCTTGTATTTATACATAGCTCATCTTCTTGTTTCCAATATTTTGCTCAATATCTTCTTTTCCTTTTTCTTGGACTTTATTCCTTTTACTTGATCTTTCCATTTTTCTTCAATGACATGTTTCGTAATTCGGGGTTAAGATCTCTGTGCTAACGATCACGGCGTTGGAATTCGGATGAACTTGGAGCAAATCTCGAGCTAAATCTACGGATATCAAACCGGCGCCTTGATGCTCTTTCATTGCATTGAAACTTTTGATGTTACTCCTCAACTTGTACTTGTTGATCACCATAGCCGACAGAGATGGTGTCGGAGAAAACAAAGAGCAGTTCACTATAAGGATGTCGACGTCTCTTGGGTTCAAGCCAGTTTTCTTGAAGAGATCATCCATGGCGCTGAAAACCACCATCTGGGCTTCGCCTCTTGCAGCTTCCATCGTCGGTTTCGGAGGGATATAATGTATTGCCGGCGGCAAACACGTCTCTTCTCCCAGCCCCGACCGTTCAAGAATCCTCATCTGGAACTCAACGCTCTTGAGATTGTCCTTCAGAATCAATCTCGAGTGTTCCATGAACGTGGCGAAGGGGACACGGCACGTGACGGGTGGTTTGTAGCAAGAGTAGTCAACAAGGTAAACGGTCCGAGGCTTGGACATGAAGTAGACGGTGGAGATGAAGATGACGAGGA
>NW_010967488.1:0-603 GCF_000463585.1 Tarenaya hassleriana
TTTCTTTATGTAACTAAATTATGAATTTGAAATTCGAAAATATATCCGTTAGGATCGATTTATAGCATATTCGAAAATAAACTTGTGTTTTTGTTTTTCATTTATCTTCTTTTGCTCGTTAAAAATCTGAATACTTGATCTCATCGGTTTCGTATGATATTTTCTTATAGTTTTACATGAATATCACCTTACACTACAAAAATACAATGCATATGCGACGGAAATATCCGTCGCACAACGAACAAATATCCGTCGCAACAACTTCTTTGCGACGGATCACGACGGGGACAAATCCGTCGGTACGGAGCTGTCGCAAATTTGTTTCGGTCGGTTAACCGTCGCACAAGTACGACGGAAATTTCCGTCGTTATCCGTCGTTATTTTACCGACGGATAAGAAGTTCGTCGTAGACCGTCGCGTTTCTGTTTGTCGCACATTGCGACGGACTTATCCGTAGCAAACTTTACCGACGGCATATATCCGCCGTGTATGCGTCGCTTTATTGATTTTCGAACGTAACGACGGATTACGGTCCGTCGCAGTTAACTGCGACGGATTACGACCGATTATATCCGTCGCAAACGTTGTAAAAGTAATTAAAAA
>NW_010967489.1:0-602 GCF_000463585.1 Tarenaya hassleriana
ATTTTTGTCGATAAGTAGGGACTCGATCATAGTGTTGTCTAAATATGCTCATAACTTTGTGCACATATGCTAGATGTGTGCGATCATGGTGTTTATGCGTAGATATTAGAAAAATCTTTCTAATAATATAAAGAAAAATTTATTTTGACATGTTTTTTTGGAAGTTATGAAGTTAGTAATATGATAAATCAACAATCGACCAACTCGTCGGGCATAGCTGGTTATTTGCCTCGAGTTGTTGACCATATAGCGATGACTACCAATTCGAATTAACTTTTGAGTTACAGATCATCTGTCGGATGATGCATAGTAATTTGGTTCGATTTTCAGATCATCTGATTATCCACCGAGAGATATACACCGATTTTTATCGATATGTAGGGATTTAATCCATGTGTTGTCGAAATATGCTCATAACGTTTTGCTCATATATTAGATCTGCGCGATTATAATGTTTATGCATAGCTATTAGATAAAGCTTTCTAAAGATACAAAGAAAGATTTATTTTGACATGTTTTATGGAAGTTATGAAGTTAATAGTATGATAAGTCAACAATCGACGAGCTCATCGGGCATGGATGGTTATTTGGCTCAAATTGTT
>NW_010967490.1:0-602 GCF_000463585.1 Tarenaya hassleriana
GGCAACAAATGACTTGTACCAACAGCTTCTTTCGCATTGGAACTCAGACCATTTCAAGAACAAGAGTTCCAAGGCGAAACAAAGTCGTCTGTCCCAAAAATTCGAGGGTGATGGGCCTCATCGTCATACCTCCGGTGCTAAATCATTCAAGAAGAGGCAAAAAGAGATGGTATTTACTTAAACTTTAATTTAATTTTTAATTAGTTTTTTAATATTAGATTTTTTATTATGTTAATATATATATGTAGGAGAAAGAAATAGGGAGAACGCCATCAATCGTAGAGTTGGTCGCTCGGACACACAAAAATTCTGATGGGACATATGTCGATCCCCGTGCGGAACGAGTTGTAAGCACGGTAACTCAACGACTCACCCAACTCTCGCAAAATGTTGGCGATTCAGCGGATTCTTCATCCGGTCTCTCTGCATCGGACCAAGATCGTTGTTATGTGGAGGTAAAACTTAAAATAATTCATTTTTAAATATTATATTTTAATATTTTATTTCAATTTTAAATATTTTTTTTATTTTTCAGTCGGTATCTCCAAATAAGGGCCGCATCTATGGATTAGGAGGATTGCAGCGAGATTTGTTCGATGATT
>NW_010967491.1:0-601 GCF_000463585.1 Tarenaya hassleriana
GAAATTCAACCAAAATGCGGTCACGACAATTCACCGCCAAACCCAGAAAGGATCAAAGGATGAGTACCCAAAAGAATCAAATAGATGCAGATTATGAAGCTAAAATTGAACTCTAGAAAGCGAATTCTCGGGTTCGTCACTCTGTCAGGATACTAATTGTTGTGATTTTGACGAGTTAATTCTACAAAAGTACCTGCAAACAGAGGATGGGTCTTTGCACAGAGAGAGAGAGAGAGAGAGAGTTCCGTATTCTCTTTTGTTTTCGGAAGACTTGCAATATCAAAATCTATTTTAGGTATAAAAAAAAGCTACAGAGGAAACAAATGATACAAAAGAATCGAAAGGGAAAATTAAAATCAATAGTATTCTTTTAAATTTTCTTATAATATTTTTTTATATAAATATGTGGTTTATTTTTAAAGACTGTATTCTAATTTAGTAATTAAAACTTTTTGTTTCCAAAAGAATTTTTCTTGGTGTGTTTGGACGAATTTTATTATTTTTGGATTCTTTACATAAATTCTCTAATTAACTTGGAAAAATATTTTCAATGCAATTAATATAAAATATTATGAAGCTCGTAAATATGTACATCAATTTT
>NW_010967492.1:0-601 GCF_000463585.1 Tarenaya hassleriana
CTCTCTCTCTCTCTCTATTGAAGGAGGGGGTGTAGGACACAAACCAGATCTTTGACCAAGTTTGTAATTCGCTTGCTAGTCTGTTGGTAATCAACGATGAACTGAAACGCATACTACGGAGCATTTGCAAATAATAAACAAACCGGGCATAGGGCTTAAAATTCAGAATACAATTAAACATGGCTGTGTGATCGAGTTTGATAGGGAAAATGTTTGGAGTTTTGATCGTGTTAGAGTCATTTTGAATCATTTTCATTGCGTTATTTACCAGTTATACGTCAGACATCGAAGGAATACTTGGAGAAGCAGATCGCGGAGGTGGAGAGCAACTTGAGGGAGCTCTTGCAGCAAGATCCTGGCCTTACCCGTCAAATAATGCCTATGACAGTGTAATAACACTCTCACCTCCATTACCTATTAGTTTCTATCTAAACAAAGCAAAAAGTTTCCTTTCTCACTATGGTTATGATATTTTGCTTTTTGTGCTTCGGCTTTAAACATTTAATTTACCCTTATGGGTTACAGAGCAAATCTTGTCAATGAATGTAGTTGAAGACTGGTGCTTGGCTTCATTGGTATGGTAAAACATTAAATGTATTAT
>NW_010967493.1:0-601 GCF_000463585.1 Tarenaya hassleriana
GTCAGAAGATTGGGCTGGGCCGAATTCATTATGTCTCGTTTTGACTCGGTCGAGTCAGAGTCCTCTATCGATATCGAGGGTCGCCAAACCTACTGGCTATACTATGAGCGCGGCAACAACATCAAGAGGCACCTCCTTCTGCCGAACATACATCTGCTACCTATCACTCTAGAGGGACTCCTACTAGACCTCACAGCAGGACAACGATCCGGTCTAGAGGAGGAGGCATACGACGAGCCGCCCGCACCGCACACACATTCGGAGCACCACACTTCAGAGGCAGGGCCATCCCGACTACCTGTTGACTTGCTCCAGGCATCTCCACTGCCACCGCCCACTGCTTCATTTCCAGAGCCAGACTTCACGCGCCCATCACCGCCACCACCTACTTGTGGCCCAGACAGCTATGGATACACTATTCCAGCCATAGGACGATTTCCAGCGCTTCATGTACCAGGTGATGTTGGACACGTGGAGTTCGGTCGACAGGGCAGTAGTCGACATCAGAAGTTCAGTTGATAGCGCTATGACAGACATGCGGAGCCATGTCGACTCCGAAATGACGAACATGTACACCAGATGGTGCGGGACTTCATCACAG
>NW_010967494.1:0-600 GCF_000463585.1 Tarenaya hassleriana
AGCAGGTTTCCTTTTCGGCCCTCATAATTTCATTGAAATCTTTGTGAGAATTGACATCTTACCGCCATTGAGTTTATGTAGACCTGGTCCAATATTTGATCAAGCATGTGATGCCATTTACACGTTTTCTGTTTGGTTTGGCTGATTGAAGCTTACAGTTGATGTTTCCTTATCAGGTAGTTTCAGTCGGCAAAGGAACTCTAGATGTGGACACATCATCTTACCATTGCAAGTGAGTTCTCTCATGCTTTTGGCTTTTATCAGATGTCTGTATTCGTAATTCTTCTTCTAATCTCTTGACGCAGTCTCCTTAGGTACGTTCCATTAGAGTCCCTCGACCCGTCTCTGGCTCTCGGATTCTATTGCCGGGACAAAGGTACGCTGGTTTCTCTCCCCGGCCGAATTTTTATACAATTTCGCGCTTCTGGGGCAAAATTGTCATGAACTGTATAATTATAAGTACGTTCTCTTTCAACAGATGACTTGGATGACTTCTGTCAGCGAGCATCAAAACTGGCCGAGGAATCAAACGGAGCTCCGCTGTTCACAGTGACTCAAACCCACAACCCCACAAGCAGCCATAACAACAACATCCTTGCA
>NW_010967495.1:0-600 GCF_000463585.1 Tarenaya hassleriana
TCCGCCTCGTACTCACTGACAGTCATGTCCCCCTGCTGTAACATGAGGAACTCGATCATGCAGTACTCGTGGTCCTGGTGCCGGTAGTACTTCACCTCGAACTCACGTCGGAACTCCTCACATGTGAAGTGGTGTCCCGGGGGGCCTCCTGCTCCACCTTGGCCCACCAATGTCGGGCCTAACCCGTCAGATGGTGGCTCGCTGTCATGGGTCGGAACTGGTACGGGCACTGGAGATAATCCAAGTCCCGAGTGAGCTGAATGAGCCACTCCTCCGCAGCTTCCGACCTCACCGATCCCTCGAATCGAGGAGTATGCATCGCTCGCAGCTCCTTGACGATGGGGAGGTATCCCGCCACTGCAGCAGGTATCAACGGCTGGTGCAAGTCCTCCTCCCCCGGCTCCGGGTCTCTCGTCGGGGGTGGTGGTGGTGCGTGGGCAGCAGGTGCTGCAACACGGTCTCCTGAAACTGTCGAAACTCGGCCCTCCAGCCCCCATCTCCCGGGTTAGGCGGTGGAGCCTGATCGGGAATATCGTCATCCCTCGCTGCAAGCCTAGCACGTCGTGGCGCCATTTCACTGCACCACATTAAGATAGTTTA
>NW_010967496.1:0-600 GCF_000463585.1 Tarenaya hassleriana
AAATTGCAAAACATTTTCAAAAAATGTAAAAAATTGTAAAAAATTGTAAAAATTGTAAAAAATATAAAATTGTAAAGTTCGTGATGAATTTGATAGTTATTTCGTAACTGGATGATTTTTTTTTTTGGAAATTTCCTTTTTTTTTAAAAATAAATTAAAATTTTATAATTTTTTACAATTTGGTTTACATTTTTTGAAAATGTTTTACATTTTATTACAATTTTACATTTTTTTACAATTTTACATTTTTTTTACAATTTTTACAATTTTTATAATTTTTTTGCAATTTTTTTTACAATTTTTTACAATTTTTATAATTTTTACATTTTTTGAAAATGTTTTAAAATTTTATATTTTTTACAATTTTTACATTTTTTTTTAATTTTTTCCACATTTTTTATAATTTTTTTACATTTTTTCCAATTTTGTTTTAATTTTTTATTATTAATGTCACGTGTATCCTACGTGTCGAACACGCACATGCCACGTAGGCGCCATGTAGGCGCTTTCTGCCTATGTGGCAAAATTAATCCTGTTCTGATGAGGATTTTGTTAAAATTTAAATTTCGAATGATTTTTTAGAAAAAAATTTCAAATCCA
>NW_010967497.1:0-600 GCF_000463585.1 Tarenaya hassleriana
TTTATTTAGGGTTTAAGTGGGGGTTTTGGTGTTCACTTTTGGGAAATCTTCCTTTTTTTTTTTTGGATAAAAAAAAAAATCTTCCTTTTTTTTCTTCTCTCGAGCTTCTGATTTTTTCGTTTTTTCCCTCAAAAAGACTGAGAATTAATGGGTTAAATCGTGTCCTATTTACATAGTCTATATTTCTTTTAAATTTTAAAATATTTTGTTTAAAAAAAATCGATTCAACTGAAATGATGAGATTCTTCGTATTGTGCTTTATGTATCTGTCTGGTTTCATGCACATGCAGAAAGTCTTTTTAGGACATTGAATTTTGTGATAATCATATTTACGGGTCTTCAATTGAAATTATAAATTGATTCGAGCCTTTGTTAATTCTTATTCGAATATATTATTATATAGTCAGACCAAAATAAAATAAATCAAGAAAAATCACATCTTTATATACGTTTCGTTGATACATACACTTAAATCTAGCTTTGCCTTTAACGAAAAAAAAATAAAAAAAAAATAAAGCTCTGCTTAAATCTTTGTAGTTGCACATTTAGGTGATACATTTCTAAATATAGAAAATATTTATTACCAAAAGCATAAAAAAA
>NW_010967498.1:0-771 GCF_000463585.1 Tarenaya hassleriana
ATGTTTAGAGTGTATCGAAACATTTTTAGAGTGCGTCGAAAAATACTTAGAGTGCATCCATACATGTTTAGAGTGCGACGAAATATACTTAGAGAGCATTGAAACATGTTTGGAGTGCATCGAAACATTTTTAGAGTGCGTCAAAATATTTTTAGAGTGTGTTGATATATGTTTAGAGTGTATCCAAACATGTTTAGAGTGCATCGAAATATACTTAGAGACCATCGAAACATGTTTAGAGTGCATCGAAACATTTTTATAGTGCGTCGAAACATGTTTGGAGTGCATCGAAACATGTTTAGAGTTCATCCAAACATCTTTAGAGTGCTTCGAAGCATATTTAGAGTGCGTCCAAACATGTTTAGAGCGCATCGAAACATTTTTAGAGTGCGTCAAAACATTTTTAGAATGCATCCAAACATACTTAGTGTGCATCCAAACATGTTTAGAGTGTATTAAAACATTTTTAGAGTGCGACAAAATATATTGAGAGTGCATGAAACATGTTTAGAGTTCGTCTAAATTTGTTTAGAGTGCACCAAAACGCGTTTAGAGCGTCGAGACATACTTTGAATGCATCCAAAAATGTTTAGACTGTATCGAAACATTTTTAGGGTGCGTCGAAACATTTTTAGAGTGCGTCGAAACATGTTTAGAGTGCATACAAACGTGTTTAGAGTGCTTCGAAACATCTTTAGAACGCGTCGAAACATATTTAGACTGCGTCGAAACATGTTTAGACGAACTAGAGTGCGTCTTAGAGTGCTTCGA
>NW_010967498.1:1292-5093 GCF_000463585.1 Tarenaya hassleriana
CGCGTCGAAAGATGTTTAGAGTGCATCCAAACATACTTAGAGTGCATCCAAACATGTTTAGAGTGCATCGAAACATTTTTAGAGTGCGTCGAACATATTTAGAGTGCGTCAAAACATGTTTAGAGTTTGTCTAAATATATTTAGAGTGCGTCCGAACATGTGTAGAGTGCGTTTAAACACATTTACAGTGCGTTCTAACACGTTTAGAGTGCGTTTAGACGCACTCGACACATGTTTAGAGTTCGTCAAAACACGGTTACAGTGCATCAAAACATACTTAGAGTGCATCCAAACATATTTAGAGTGCGTCGAAAAATACTTAGAGTGCATCCACACATGTTTAGAGTGCGACGAAATATACTTAGAGAGCATTGAAACATGTTTGGAGTGCATCGAAACATTTTTAGAGTGCGTCGAAACATTTTTAGAATGCATCCAAACATACTTAGTGTGCATCCAAACATTTTTAGAGTGTATTAAAACATTTTTAGAGTGCGACAAAATATATTGAGAGTGCATCAAAACATATTTAGAGTTCGTCTAAATATGTTTACAGTGCACCAAAACACGTTTAGAGCGTCAAAACATACTTAGAGTGCATCCCAAAATGTTTAGAGTGCATCGAAACATTTTTAGAGTGCGTCGAAATATTTTTAGAGTGCGTCGAAACATGTTTAGAGTTTGTCAAACAGGTTTAGAGTGCGTCTAAATATGTGTAGAGTGCGTTTAAACACATTTAGAGTGCGTCCAAACACAATTAGAGTGTGTTTGGACGCACTCAAAACATGTTTAGAGTTCGTCAAAACACGGTTAGAGTGCATCCAAACGTGTTTAGAGTGCATCGAAACATATTTAGAGTGCGTCGAAACATATTTAGAGTGCATCGAAACATTTTTAGAGTTCGTCTAATCATGTTTATAGTGCATCCAAACACGTTTACAGTGCATCCTAACACGTTTACAGTGTGTCAAAACAAGTTTAGAGTGCAACAACATATGTTTATAATGCATCAAAAAATTTTTTGAGTGCGTCAAAACATGTTTAGAGTGCGTCGAAACATATTTAGAGTGTGTCGAAACATGTTTAGAGTTCGTCTAAACTTGTTTATAGTGCACCGAAACATGTTTAGTGTGCGTCCAAACACATTTAGAGTGCATCCAAACACGTTTAGAGTGCGTCAAAACATACTTAGAGTGCATCCAAACATGTTTAGAGAACATCAAAACATTTTTAGAGCGCGTCGAAAGATGTTTAGAGTGCATCCAAACATACTTAGAGTGCATCCAAACATGTTTAGAGTGCATCGAAACATTTTTAGTGCGTCGAACATATTTAGAGTGCGTCGAAACATGTTTAGAGTTTGTCTAAACATATTTAGAGTGCGTCCGAACATGTGTAGAGTGCGTATAAACACATTTAGAGTGCGTCCTAACACGTTTAGAGTGTGTTTAGACGCACTCGACACATGTTTAGAGTTCGTCAAAACACGGTTAGAGTGCATCCAAACGTGTTTAGAGTGCATCGAAACATATTTAGAGTGCGTCGAAACATATTTAGAGTGCATCGAAACATTTTTAGAGTTCGTCTAATCATGTTTATAGTGCATCCAAATACGTTTCGAAACATTTTTAGAGTGCGTCGAAACATTTTTAGAGTGCGTCGAAACATGTTAAGAGTTTGTCAAACATGTTTAGAGTGCGTCTAAATATGTGTAGAGTGCGTTTAAACACATTTAGAGTGCGTCCAAACACAATTAGAGTGTGTTTGGACGCACTCGAAACATGTTTAGAGTTCGTCAAAACACGGTTAGAGTGCATCCAAACGTGTTTAGAGTGCGTCGAAACATATTTAGAGTGCGTCGAAACATTTTTAGAGTTCGTCTAATCATGTTTATAGTGCATCCAAATACGTTTAGAGTGCATCCTAACACGTTTACAGTGTGTCAAAACAAGTTTAGAGTGCAACAGCATATGTTTATAATGCATCAAAAAAAATTTTGAGTGCGTCAAAACATGTTTAGAGTGCGTCGAAACATAT
Source organism: Tarenaya hassleriana (assembly GCF_000463585.1). NCBI lineage: Eukaryota > Viridiplantae > Streptophyta > Magnoliopsida > Brassicales > Cleomaceae > Tarenaya > Tarenaya hassleriana. Next base: position 3,330 of record NW_010967498.1, read on the forward strand.
TTAGAGTGTGTCGAAACATGTTTAGAGTTCGTCTAAACTTGTTTACAGTGCACCGAAACATGTTTAGTGTGCGTCAAACACATTTAGAGTGCATCCAAACACGTTTAGAGTGCGTCAAAACATACTTAGAGTGCATCCAGACATGTTTAGAGAACATCAAAACATTTTTAGAGCGCGTCGAAAGATGTTTAGAGTGCATCCAAACATACTTAGAGTGCATCCAAACATGTTTAGAGTGCATCGAAACATTTTTAGTGCGTCGAACATATTTAGAGTGCGTCGAAACATGTTTAGAGTTTGTCTAAACATATTTAGAGTGCGTCCGAACATGTGTAGAGTGCGTATAAACACATTTAGAGTGCGTCCTAACACGTTTAGAGTGTGTTTAGACGCACTCGACACATGTTTAGAGTTCGTCAAAACACGGTTAGAGTGCATCAAAACATACTTAGAGTGCATCCAAACATATTTAGAGTGCGTCGAAAAATACTTAGAGTGCATCCATACATGTTTAGAGTGCGACGAAATATACTTAGAGAGCATTGAAAAATGTTTGGAGTGCATCGAAACATTTTTAGAGTGCGTCGAAATATTTTTAGAGTGTCTTGATATATGTTTAGAGTGTATCCAAACATGTTTAGAGTGCATCGAAATATACTTAGAGAGCATCGAAACATGTTTAGAGTGCATCAAAACATTTTTATAGTGCGTCGAAACATGTTTCAAGTGCTTCGAAACATGATGAGGTCATCCACTTAGATGAGCTAAACGAGGAGCAAGCGGAGCAAGGAAACCATGGAACGCACAAAGGAGCTGAGGAGCACAAAGGAGCTAAGGAGGAGGACAAGCAAGGAGAGACAACCAATGAACCAGTCTTTCCGATCATTCCCGATCCACCACTCACAAGGGAACGAGCAAGGAGCCTGCGTTCAAGAATCAACAAGTTCGTGGCCAAGACCCTTGAAGACAATCCAAAAACCGAAGAAGCTTGCGGATTAAGCAACAAGAGCCTGCTCGTTTTTGAGCTCTTGTTGTCCAACACCTGATTCATCATCATTCGTTGTGGAACACCTGAACAACCACGACCCTACCTGAATTTTGTTGCCACAACAAGCTCTTGAAGTCAAGAAGTCTGATCCCAATCCCTCATAACCGTTAGAGAATCCTGGAGCATCATTCATGGGAGCTTTGGCTAGATTTCTGCAGAATTGAAGACTTACCATAGCTGAATTGGAGATTGATTTCTTGCCATATTCATCACTAGCCGTTACAAGGAGATTGCTGCAGAATTCTTGTTTCCTTTTATGTATTTTCGCCATCTTTCTTTTCCTTTTCTTGTTGCACGAAATTTCCCTCTTTTCCTTTCACTTGTTAGCCTATTTAAAGGCTGCATCTATGTCATTTTTCAGCAGACTTTTCAGAAATAAAAATTGGAGCATTTGTTCTTCTTATTCTCGTGTTGTCTTGAGCAAATACAAGAAATTTCGAGTTTTTCTTTGTGTTAAGGTTTGAGAGAGATTCCTAAGCCCTAGCCAAAGAGTTAGTGACGAAATCAAAGAGTTTTCCATCCCTCTTTGTGGTGTCACCTATCCCATTCCATTCCATTCCTCTTGAAGTGTAATCTGAGTGCTCATAAGCCTAGAACACTTCTCCATCACTATCCCTTGGAATCGTTTGGTGAGAAGCCCATAAGCCTACCGAATCTCCAATCTATCCCGAGCCTTGCTCCATTAGAGAACCGTGCGTGTATCATTTTTGGTATCA
>NW_010967498.1:11814-12735 GCF_000463585.1 Tarenaya hassleriana
GCATCCAAACATACTTAGTGTGCATCCAAACATTTTTAGAGTGTACACATTTTTAGAGTGCAACAAAATATATTGAGAGTGCATCGAAACATGTTTAGAGTTCGTCTAAATTTGTTTAGAGTGCACCAAAACGCGTTTAGAGAGTCGAGACATACTTCAAATGCATCCAAAAATGTTTAGAGTGCATCGAAACATTTTTAGATTGCGTCGAAACATTTTTAGAATGTGTCAAAACATGTTTAGAGTGCATCCAAACGTGTTTAGAGTGCTTCGAAACATCTTTAGAACGCGTCGAAACATATTTAGAGTGCATCCAAACGTGTTTAGAGTGCATCCAAACGTGTTTAGAGTGCTTCGAAACATCTTTAGAACGCGTCGAAACATATTTAGAGTGCGTCGAAACATGTTTAGACGAACTAGAGTGCGTCCAAACACGTTTAAAGTGCATCCTAACATGTTTAGAGTGCATCGAAACATGTTTAGAGTGCAACAAAATAAGTTTAGAGTTTGTCTGATACGAACCCGGATCGACGAATCTCAGAATTAGGTAAGAAGGATAGTAGATGGATGTTCAAAAACCCACTAACGACACGTGAACCGAACCTAGGACTTGTTCCAGTCACAAGAACGCCCTAAACCCAATCCAGACCCGGTTAGAGAACCTTTGAAGCGAGCGAAGATGCCACAAACACCTGGTGGTAAAAGTGTTTGATAAGTCAAAAGAACACTACCTCAAACCTTACGAAGTTTAGAGTTAGTACTCAAGAACATAAGAAAAAACCTCTCAATTCAATAATCTGAGTTTTACATGATAGATGCTCCCTTTTTATAAGGAAAGGAAACATTGAAAAACCAAAAAATAAAAGAGTTTGCTGAAAACAAAGAAGACTAAAAACAAGGCAATTATAGTTCCAATGTAGT
>NW_010967498.1:17080-19037 GCF_000463585.1 Tarenaya hassleriana
TCAACCATCTGATCCCACCATATTAGTGCATAATTTTCAAATTTAGCCGATGCAAGCTTTACCTTCTTTCTTTCGCATTATTGATGGCATTCAAACATCATCTCCACCTTTCGTTCCCATTCAAGATAAGCTTCAGCATCATTCCTTCCATTGAAAGAAGGAATCTCCATGCGGATGTTACCAAGGTCGTCAAGATTGACGATGTCATTGCTGTTGACGGACAAACGGATGAAGATCACAACATTCATGAAGACAAGATGGAGGCTGAACACGTTGAAGAAGATTTGATGAAGAGAAGATCTGATGGAAACGTTAATAACTTGAAGAATCAGATTGGCAAAGGAAGGGCCCAAGTTTCTAATGTGTCTGTGGACTTTGATATTGGGCCAAGCCCATAAAGATCTCACAGCATGCATTAAGGAGAAGACGTGGCCATTAATCAGCTCAATCTGGCCGTTAGGAGACATTTGAGGAACAAGACAGATTGTGATTTTATGTTTCCTTTTTCTGTTAAGGCAATCCAACATTGCCATTTCTTGTAAAGTGCACATATGTTCTTTCCTCTTTTACTCCTCTCGATTTTGTTTATAAGTTAGAAAGTCTGATGTAATTAGAATATAAGGGAATAAAGTGATATTCTTTTTAGAATTTCGCCCCCTAAACCTAAATCATCCTTTATCAATTTTGTCTTCATTCTCGGTTCAACAACATCAAATCGAGTTCAATCTTGCTTCATTCGTTCTTGAATCTCGAAATACTCTGAAATCTATAGCGTTCACCCGACTTATCAAACGGACAGTCATAACCGTTTGTGGCGTCTTCACTATACCAAGGTTTCTAATCACGGTGTTAGGTCTAGGTCGAGGCAGTCTTTTAGACTTGTGCCAAGGTTGATTCCTACCGGTTGGTTAGAGGTCGCGGTCTCCACCTGCCTAATTAGAGTAAATGATACGAACCCGGATCGACGAATCTTAGAATTAGGTAAGAAGGATAGTAGATGGATGTTCAAAAACCCACTAACGACACGTGAACCGAACCTAGGCCTTGTTCCAGTCACAAGAACGCCCTAACCCCAATCCAGACCCGGTTAGAGAACCTTTGAAGCGAGCGAAGACGCCACAAACACCTGGTGGTAAAAGTGTTTGATAAGTCAAAAGAACACTACCTCAAACCTTACGAAGTTTAGAGTTAGTACTCAAGAACATAAGAAGAAACCTCTCAATTCAATAATCTGAGTTTTACATGATAGATGCTCCCTTTTTATAAGGAAAGGAAACATTGAAAAACTAAGAAAAATAAAAGAGTTTGCTGAAAACAAAGAAGACTAAAAATAAGGCAATTATAGTTCCAATGTAGTAAAAAAATGACCACATTTATTGCATAAAGACCAGAATTCGTAGCTCCTCTTCTTTCATGTTTTCCAGGCACTCTTTTGGGCTCATTTTGCTTCATTTGGGCTGATTTGGGCCTCAATTAGGTTAACCAAGGTTTGGGCTTGAGATTGGGCTGATCTAGCTTGATTTTGAAGTCCAAACTCTTCTTGAAATAGGATGGTAAATGCTTCCTTCAATCTCTTTGCTTTTGCACGAGTTATAGGACCGTCACTCTTCAATCTTTGTTCCAACAGCTCCTTTCCATCCCCTTGAGAATCTCCTACTCCCGATCTCTTGTCGTCTCCTCCTTGCTGCAGGATGTCCTCATCATTGTCAAAACACGTTTAGAGTGCGTCGAAACATACTTAGAGTGCGTCGTAACATGTTTAGAGTGCGTCGAAATATACTTTGAGAGCATCAGAACATGTTTAGAGTCCATCGAAATATTTTTATAGTGCGTCGAAACATGTTTAGAGTGCTTAGAAGCATATTCAGAGTGCATCCAAACATGTTTAGAGTGCATCGAAACATTTTTAGGGTGCGTCGAAACATACTTAGAGTGCATCCAAACATGTTTAGAGTGC